>NW_011494900.1:4590884-4626486 GCF_000754665.1 Bison bison bison | reverse complement strand
TGTCCTCCTGCCCCCAATCCCTCCCAACATCAGAGTCTTTTCCAATGAGTCAACTCTTCGCATGAGGTGGCCAAAGTACTGGAGTTTCAGATTTAGCATCATTCCTTCCAAAGAAATCCCAGGGCTGATCTCCTTCACAATGGACTGGTTGGATCTCCTTGCAGTCGAAGGGACTCTCAAGAGTCTTCTCCAACACCACAGTTCAAAAGCATCAATTCTTTGGCGCTCAGCCTTCTTCACAGTCCAACTCTCACATCCATACATGACCACTGGAAAAACCATAGCCTTGACTAGACAGACCTTTGTTGGCAAAGTAATGTCTCTGCTTTTGAATATGCTGTCTAGGTTGGTCATAACTTTCCTTCCAAGGAGTAAGCATTTTTTAATTTCATGGCTGCAATCACCATCTGCAGTGATTTTGGAGCCCCCACTGTTTTCCAATCTATTTCCCATGAAGTGATGGGACCAGATGCCATGATCTTCGTTTTCTGAATGTTGAGCTTCAAGCCAACTTTTTCACTCTCCACTTTCACTTTCATCAAGAGGCTTTTGAGTTCCTCTTCACTTTCTGCCATAAGGGTGGTGTCATCTGCCTACCTGAGGTTATCGATATTTCTCCCGGCAATCTTGATTCCAGCTTGTGTTTCTTCCAGTCCAGCGTTTTTCATGATGTACTCTGCATATAAGTTAAATAAATGGGGTGACAATATACAGCCTTGACGTACTCCTTTTCCTATTTGGAACCAGTCTGTTGTTCCATGTCCAGTTCTAACTGTTGCTTCCTGACCTGCATACAGATTTCTCAAGAGGCAGATCAGGTGGTCTGGTATTCCCATCTCTTTCAGAATTTTCCACAGTTTATTGTGATCCACAGAGTCAAAGGCTTTGGCATAGTCAAGAAAGCAGAAATAGATGTTTTTCTGGAACTCTCTTGCTTTTTCTATGATCCAACGGATGTTGGCAATTTGATCTCTGGTTCCTCTGTGTTTTCTAAAATCAGGAAGTTCACAATTCATATTGCTCATTAGGAAAGGCTAAATCAAAATCACAATGAAATACTACTACACACTTACTGGAATGTCTTTGAAAAGCTAAAAACATACTGTTTGCTGGTGAGGATGCTAGAACTGTGACACATTGCTGATGGGAATGCAAAATAACCCAGCCATTTTATAAAAGTTTGACTGTTTCTTAAAAAGTAAAGATAAATATGGCCCAGAAATTCAAGTCCCTGGCATTTACTTAAGAAAAATGAAAACATATGTTTTCACAAATACCTATATGTGAATGTTAATAGCATTTTATTTTCACCCCAAACTGGAAACAGCTCAAACATTCAACAACCAGTAAATGAATGAACAAGCTGTGGTACACCTATATCCTGGAATACTACTCAGCAATGAAAAGGAACTGAGTCCTTATACATCAAAGAATGATGGAATATTAAAAACGCACTTGACTGAGTGAATGAAGCCTGATTCAAAACACTACATTCTGCATATCTCCACTTATAAGGAATCCTTGTAAAAGATACAAAGAAAATAGAAATCAGAGGAGTGTTTTCCATAAGGGAGGGAAAAAAGTACAAAGGGACCAGAAAGAACTTTTGCAGTG
The DNA here is from genome assembly GCF_000754665.1 of Bison bison bison. Lineage (NCBI taxonomy): Eukaryota > Metazoa > Chordata > Mammalia > Artiodactyla > Bovidae > Bison > Bison bison. The sequence goes on along the minus strand of NW_011494900.1, from coordinate 4,624,872 downwards.
ATAGAATACTCTCTATCTTAATTATGGTGATGGTTATACAATCTCTATTCACTTCACAAACTCAGAGAAATAAACATTTCAATAGGGTGAATATTGCTAAATCATATCTCAACAAACCTCAAAGAATAAGCAATATAAAATACATTTCTGTAATTTAAATAATAATGTTATCCTAAAATGTTTTAAAACACACTTGAAAAAATTAAAATGAATGAAAATAGCAAGTTTAAAAATAAATAAGTGTGAAGAAAACATAGGTAGTACTCTCTTTGATAAAGGTCATAGTAATACTTTTTTAGCTCTCTCTCTTCAGGCAAAGGAAACCAAAGTAAAATCAAATAAATGGGACTATCCAAACTAAAAATCTTTTGCACAGTGAAGGAAACTATCAAAAAAGGAAAAGGTTATCCCACTGTATGGGAGAAGATACTTGCAAAAAATATATCTAAGTGATTAATTTCCAAAATATTAAAATAACTCATACAACTTAACATAAAAAAAAATCAAATAACTTGACTTAAAAATGGCAGAGGATCTGAACAAACATTTTTCCAAAGAAGACATACAGATAGCCAACTGTCACATGAAGGTATTTAATATAACTAATCATCTGCTACTGCTGCTAAGTCACTTCAGTCGTGTCCGACTCTGTGCAACCCCATAGACATCAGCCCACCAGGCTCCCCCATCCCTGGGATTCTCCAGGCAAGAACACTGGAGTGGGTTGCCATTTCCTTCTCCAATGCATGAAAGTGAAAAGTGAAAGTGAAGTCGCTCAGTCGTGTCCGACTCTTAGCGACCCCATGGACTGCAGCCTACCAGGCTCCTCCATCCATGGGATTTTCCAGGCATGAGTACTGGAGTGGGTTGCCATTGCCTTCTCCGTCTGTCAGAATGACTACTAGCCAAAGGGCAGTAAGTAACAAATGTTGGTGAGTATGTGTAAGAAAGGAAAATCTTGCGCACTATTGGTGGGAAGGTTAATTGATATAGCCACTGTGGAAAACAGTATGGAGATTCCTTGAAAATGAAAAATAGAGCTACCATCAGTTCAGTTCAGTTCAGTCACTCAGTCGTGTCCAGCTCTTTGCAACCCCATGGACTGCCATATAATCTAGCAATATCACTCTTGAGTATTTATCTGAAGGAAAAAACCTCACTAATTTGAAAAGATACATGTACCCCTGTGTTCATTGCATAGCCAAGATATAGAACTACCTAAGTGTCCATCAATAGGTGGATGGGTAAAGAAGATATAGATGCAGAATGAAATATTACTTAGCCATAGAAAATGAACTCATGTCATTTGAGAGAGCATGATGGACTGGGAGGGTACTGTGCTAAGTTAAATAAGTCATACAGAAGTAGACAAATACTGTATTGATTTCACTTACAAGTGGTATCTAAAAAACAAAACAAATGAACAAACATAATAAAACAGAGACTCATAGACACAGAAAACAAACAGATGGTTGCCAGAGAAGAAAGAAAGAAAAATAAATAAGTGCTTATTTTTCTTATATTTGTGTACACATTTAGATTGTAGTTAACAAACTAAGCTTAAAATATCATGTATTTACCACTACTCTACTGTGTGTGACTTTCCATACCAGTGCCAGAGCACTCAAAATGGTCTACACCACGACTGTGGAGACAAGCCCCTTACCACAGGCTTGGAGGTGTGGCAATGCTTAATTACTGCAGCTATTTCTAAATGGTTATGTTTATAAGTACTCTCAGTTTTTTAGCATATCTTGTATTGAACTGGTGACAAGCCAAGCTCGCACCAGTGGTGGCTCACACTTTGCATAAGTTTGGTTTAAATTTCTCTTCCTTTGACTCTTACCACGATGGTTTCTTCCTACCATCCAGGTCTCAGCTCAGAGAGGCCTTACCTAAACTCTGAATTCTGTGTAAGCTGACTCCTTGCCCAACTCCAATTGCAGTTAATAAAATGTCTTCATTTTCCTTCTGTGACTGTCACTATCTGTAATTACTGTGCATTTCATTATGTCTTCATTATCTGTATCCCTGAGCTGTCTTTCCCCAGACTTCTCAGAGTGTTTCAATGGACTTTTAAATGCCTGAGTCTACATCCTGGACTGAGGGCATTTTTCCAGAATGCTGAAGGCCACTTTGCCAGCTCTGGGGGTTAGGCCAGAAATGCCAGGGAGCTCTTCATTCCCTCCCCCAGCCCAGAGTGGCCCTCAACCAGTGACTCTTGGGAGCTGGTCTATAAGCTCTAACTGCTTTCGGTTTAGATATAATGATTCTGACATGTGCCGTTTCACACCATTTCCCAACATTTTCCTTTACAGATTAAGCTCTGCTGCCACCTGCAATAACTGATTTAATAACATTCTTTTTATGGGCTGCCATTCCCCTCCTGTATGACATCCACCCATCCACCTTTCCTTCTCATATTTCTTGTATTTCTCAATAAGTCACTTGCATTGGAATCATTGTCCCAGGATCTTCTTCTGGGAAAACTCAGATTAAGACATTTCTCCAGTAGAGGATAAACCTCATAAAGACCCTTGTCTACTCTGTCCACTGCGTGACCCCAGTCCAGACACTGCTGCTGCTGCTGCTGCTGCTAAGTCACTTCAGTCGTGTCCGACTCTGTGCGACCCCATAGATGGCAGCCCACCGGGCTCCCTGTCCCTGGGATTCTCCAGGCAAGAACACTGGAATGGTGAGGCACAAAGGGAGTGCTAATGAATATTTAGTGAATGAAGGACTTCATTGGTGGACTTCCCTTGCCAAAGTTGATGATTTGTTGTTCACTGACAATGTTGCATTAGAACTCAATTAACCATTGCATATTGGAGTACTTTCTTCCTAAGAACTTTCTGGTTAGTTCTTCTGATAACCTTGACATTTTCCTGTGTAAACAAAAACCCATGTATTTGTGAATTTCAGATGTGCTGCCATGTTTCAATAATATTCTGATAGCGCTGTAAACTGAGGGTGAACTTCCAGAGAGGTTTCAGGTATTCCTACATTTTATTCAGGTGAAACCAGAGCCTTCACCAGGATGAGCTCATGTTAAGGAAGTAGGAGCTACAATGGCAGCATGCAGGCAGTGACGGGCCTGGGCATCAGACAGCTCTGAGTTTAAGTTCTACCTTAGCACATTTTTAGCTTTGTGAGACTGAGCAAATTACTTAACCACAGTTATGAATGAGGATAAAAAATATTTATCTCATAGGGTTGTTGTATGGATGACCCCATGGACTGCAGCACCCCAGGCTCTTCTGTCCTCCACTATCTCCCAGAGCTTGCTCAAATTCAAGTCCATTGAGTCAGTGATTAATTACATACTACGACAATAATATTTTAGACATATTGGGTTAAATACAATAAATCACTAAAATTAATTTTACCTTCTTTTTACTTTATGCATGTGTTTACTAGGAAAATTAATATTACACATATGGCCTGCACTTTATTTCTATTGGCCTGTGCTATTTTACAGGATCTTGGAAGAATCTTTAGGAAAGTCTAGTTAGCTGACTGGCTCAGCCATATTTCTTATTGTCAGCAGGACTAAAGGGCCACAATTTGAAAGAAGGTAGAGAAGGAGGAAAGGAAACATGGCCATACTGAAGATCATGGAATACTGAAGGGCCCAGAGAAGCCAGTATCATCATTTTCATTGTTACCATCACTATTATGTAACCCAGGAGTTAATCACCCACTCTTCAAGCATCACCTTTCTTTTTTATCAATCTACGGGCTGCCTTGGGCTTCCCTGGTGGCTGAGTGGTAAAGAATTTGGGTTCGATCCCTGAGTTGGGAAGACCCCCTGGAGGAGAACACAGCAACCCACTCCAGTATTCTTGCCTGGAGAATCCCATGGACAGAGGAGCCTGGCGGGCTGCAGTCCACGGGGTTATAAAAAGTCTGACATGACTGAAGTGACTGAGCACACACGCATGCACGCACGCATGTATGCACAGGCTGCCTTAGCCTAGGTCTCTGTGGAACTGGAGTTTCTTCTTGGTGATATATTTCTTCTTGCCACTTCTAGCCCCTCATCTCCTTCTCACCTGGAAGCTCCCTGACCTTGATTGAATGCTTCTACGACAACCACACAGTTGGGGATGAAGAAGCAGTGGCTGCTCAAGAATATTCTCAACTGTAGAGAAGAACAGTGGACCACATGATAAAGGAGTCCTTGATGCTGTCCTTGGAGTCAAGGACTTTATAAAGCACTTTTAAATCTGTTCTTTTAAAATCTGGATACTGATCAAAAGCTAATTAAGGCCTATTCTATTAATAAGCAAGTCCATATGAGGTTCCCTGGTGGTGCAGTGGTAATGAATCCACCTGTCAATGCAGGAGATGCAGGTTGGACCCCTGGGTCAGGAAGATCTCCTGGAGAAAGAAATGGAAACCCAATCCAGTACTCTTGCCTGGGAAATCCCATAGACAGAAGGAGCCTGGTGGGCTACAGCCCATAGGGTTGTAAAAGAGTTGGACACAACTTAAGTGACTAAACAACAACAACAACAAGAAAGCCCATATACTTAAGAATTCCACTGTTTTACTCTGAACTCTATTTTTTATAAAATCCTGGAAGAACACTATTAAAAACTGAGGATGCCTATCACTTTAGATTTCCAACTATACCCAGTTCTCATAAACAACAGTATGAACTCTCTCCCTATAAAATATACTGCATATAAAATATGAGTGTGTGTTATCCTTAGGACAATTCTCATATCGCTTTGGTCTTACTCCTCCAAACAAACATTTAACACATACTATGTGTCAGGGACTCAACATATCAAGAACTCAAAATATTGTCTAATTACAAAGAGAGAATATTCTTTAATTACAAATAGGATAAGGTTGAAATTGTCTGAGAAAAAGACTTGGAAAATTTCAGCCTTACCCTATTTAGCACTCAGTCATACATTACATATGGACACCTCTCTGACTGATATTTGCCTGTGATATAATCAGGTTAGTTTTATACTCTCAACCAAGTTCTACATTCCCAGAAGGCAGTTGAAAGACAGATCTTCTCTCACAGCACCAAAACAATGCTACGCACACAGTCAGTAGCCAGTACCAGATACTGCTTTGCTAAACACTAAATGTTAAGTGCCCAAATGGACAAACCCAACTTTTTGCAAAATGGTGAAGTAGGTGATGGAAGCCTCTGTCTGCAGAGTCAGTATTTCTCTCTGTCCTCTATCCAGTCAGCACAGTCGCATTCCTGGGTAGTGTAGACACCCCATCTCTGGCTTTGTCCTGTTTTCCTTTTATTTTTAGTTTCCAAACTACTATAACCTTTTCTTTCTCACGCACATCATGATGGGAATTTGGTGAGTACTGGGCATTTCTAGCATGCTCAAGTTAATCTGTAGCAATGAGTTTATTCATCAATTATATGATAAATATTTAATGAACACTAACTGTGTATCAGACAATGGTCTTGGTGCTAGGGACATGGTGATGACCAAAATAGAGATGAGACCCCCATTTATGAGAAACTTTCAGTTCAGGGATGATTTAGGAGGGCCCTTCTGTGGCTTCCTGGCATTTCAGAGGGCTTGGGTGCTTTTCTTGGTCACCAGATGGCTGGGGAAGTATCTCTGAATGATTGACCCTCCCCATAACTGGGCATGAAGAATGCTCTTCCTTTTATCCCTCTTTTCTATTGACTAATGCTGCTCCTCTGCTCTTTAAGAGACAGGTTTGCTAGCTTACCTTGCCCAGATGAAAAATGTAAAGGAGTTGCTCACCTTGTTATTCGAGCTGGATGTATTAAAGCTAATACTTTGGCCACCTCATGCGAAGAGTTGACTCACTGGAAAAGATTCTGATGCTGAGAAGGATTGGGGGCAGGAGGAGAAGGGGACGACAGAGGATGAGATGGCTGGATGGCATCACCGACTCGATGGACATGAGTTTGGGTGAACTCTGGGAGTTGGTGACAGATAGGGAGGCCTGCTGCTGCTGCTAGGTCGCTTCAGTTGTGTCCAACTCTATGCGACCCCAGAGACGGCAGCCCACCAGGCTCCCCCATCCCTGGGAATCTCCAGGCAAGAACACTGTTTTGATACTCCAATGCATGAAAGTGAAAAGTGAAAGTGAAGTTGCTCAGTCGTGTCTGACTCTTAGCGACCCCATGGACTGCAGCCTACCAGGCTCCTCCATCCATGGGGTTTTCTAGGCAAGAGTACTGGAGCGGGGTGCCATCGCCTTCTCATGGAGGCCTGGTGTGCTGCAATTCATGGGATCACAAAGAGTCAGACACGACTGAGCTGAACTGAACTGAACTGAAGCTAGTACTGGCTGGTAGGCATTGCTATTATTACCACAGGTGTTCACACATTAGAATAATTTTGGTCTTTTGAAATCTAGAATATATATTTTTGAAATGCTTCTTTCTCTAAATTGCATTTATTTCAATTTTAGATTCCATCTCAACTGGAAAGATTGAGGATTTACATTCAGTTGCATCTGGATTTTGGCTATTCCTCCATTAATACAATGGATTTGGGAAAATACAGAAAATAAAATCTAATACAAACCCAACTCCCGTTGCCTTTAAATATCTGTGGATGTGAACTTGCTGAACATCTCAAAAGTATTTTTTAAAAGTTCTAACTTTGGCCACATATTCTTTCCTTCTATTTTCAACTCATGAATTATTGGCCAAGTTCAAATGAAGCCCTGTGGTTTGAATTAAATTGGCAAGTCATAGGCGGCCTGGCTTCAGCAATCTTAACTGCTCCCCTCCTCCCCTTCCTGGCAGACTCTGGAGTGTTTAGAAGATATTTTTCTTTGCATTAATTTTTCTGAGAGGAAATCCTTGTGAGACATCTAGTTGAACTTGGCTCTCCAAAGTTTCTTGTAGAGTTAGAAAAACAAAAATTTGAGGTTACTAAGCAGGTTAATGGAAGAGAAACCTGTAGCTGTTTTCTTAGAAATGTTGCTAATGAGGCCAAAGTCTCACTCTGTGGAGTCTCTCCGTTTTGTGACCATAGTCTGTGGCCACAAAGGGGACAGGACAAGATCAAGTGCATTGCTGTAACCATGCCAGTCTCTGCCAACTGCAAGAAGAACATCACACAATGTGAGACCCTCTTGGTAGATGAGAGCCCCGGTATGATCCTGTAGGTAAAGCTTCTTGAATTTTAACAGGCACACATATCACTTGGGAGTTGTCCTAAGATATAGATCCTAATTGAGTAGATCTGGGTAGGAGCCAGAAATTCTGTATTTCTAGCAAGTACCCAGATGATGCTGGTAGTTGGGCCATCCTTTGGTAGCATAGGGCTAGAATACTTTTCAAATACTAAGTAAAATATACACTTATGGGCTTTTGCACAGAGATTTTCTACTGAAGAGTAAAAACCTAGAAATCTAAAGTCCCCAAGGGGTCTCAGAAAATCTATCTGTAATAGAAGTGAACCAAGGTGGAAATTGGTTAAATGACTAGCAATCATTACTGCCTTGAATCTCCATTGCTGTTTTTCAGTAAAGAGTAGGCCCACAGCTAGATGTTATTAGAGCCATACAGTCTGAGCTTCCCTCAGAGTTCTGCTTTGCTCTGGCTCTGTGCACCTGTGTAAATTATTAAACCTCTGAGTATTTTTCCTAATATGTACACTGGAGCTAATAATGGTACCCTCCTTAACAGCTTGTTGTGAGGATGAGATGGGATAACAAAACCAGGTTGTGCTTGAGCCAGTTTCTCCTGGCCCTTTAGAGCTGACTGAAAGATGTTCAGGAATTCTGTGAGGCGTTTGGTAGCTCGAAATTGGCTGTGATGGGAGTATTTACACCAAGGAAACTGGCAAATGCTACAAGTTGTTGTTTTTTTCTTTCCGTTTTTGCACTGATTTACCATCATACCTAAAGGATCTAAAAGAGCTCAATAAATGTTAATTACTACTATCTTAGCTATCTTTTCTGAATTCCTCTAGCACTTGTTTGAAACACATCATTTAGCGCTGGATATTCCACACCAGCTTCCTTCTTAAAATATTCTGGAGTTGAGTTCTCAAGATTTAGAGTCTCTCAAAGGTGTGACCATATTCTGCCACATTCCATGATGAATCAATGCCTTCTATTTCACCTCTCCAATGAAAACATTGAGCATACTTTCAGAATTTTTGGAGTCCATTGCGCCAACAGCTTTGATCCTCTCTACAGGAAACATCAGAATCCAAATTGAACAATCTCAAGGTAGATCCCAGGACACGAATGTCCCTCCTTAGGATGTCCAATGATAAGTATGTGTGAATCAGAACAGACAGGAACAGAATACATATAAGTTCTATCGATTTGTGGCCCAGTCACAGGTTTTCATACATTTGTTTAAATAATTGTAGCTGGTAGATTAATTGGAAAACGAATTACTCTGTCATAGTAAGTGAGGGGTGATTTCCTTTGATGTGTTTGTGCTGACAGCATGATTTTGAATAAAAGGGACCTTAAGAATCAGCCTAGCCATTCCATGTTAAAGTCCTCAACTTTTCTCTCCTATGCCTCTAAATGTCTAGCTCTTTCCCTAGCCTCTCCTTATATCCTTCTGCTAGGCTATCATTAGTTCACCTCATCCTACGTAAAAACTTTCTCTAGAGAAGCAGATTTGCACAACCATTAAAAGTGTGGACTCTGGAGCCTGATTGGTTAGGTTCAAACCCAAGTCTTACAACTTGACACTGTTTAAGCTAGGTCGTATTTTCTAATCTGTGAAATCAGAATAATATCAGCAAGTTTCTCATAAAATTTTGGAATGAATTAAGTTCACTTAAATATGTCAAGCTCTGAGAGCAACGCTTTTCATAGTAATTCTCTTATTACAGTACATTTACTATTATTATTTCCATCAATCATTCCAACTCTTTTGCAACTTTATCCTTTCCTCTCCTCAAAATTCTTTTTCTTAGCCTATATGTATGCTTACATCTTTCAATTCTTAAATGCAAGATAACACAATGGAAAGCAAAACTATGATGTTTCTTATATACATATATATATAGACACACACACATATATACTTTAAATTAACTTTAGTTATTATTTATCTATTTTTGGCTGTGCTGGCTCTTTGTTGCTGTGTGGGGCTTCCTCCAGTCACAGTAAGCAGGGGCTACTCTCTAGCTGCAGTGTGCGGGTTTCTCATCGCAGTGACTTCTCTTGTTGCACAACATGGGCTCTAGGGCGTGTAGGTTTCAGCAGCTGTGGCTCGTGGGCTCTGCAGCGCGGGCCCAGTTGCTGTGGTACTCGGGCTTAGTTGCCCTGTAGCATGTGGAATCCTCCTAGGCCAGGGATTGAACCCATGTCCCCTGGATTGGAAGGCAGATTCTTAACCACTGGACCACCAGGGAAGTCCCAACTGTGATGTTTCTTCAAACAGGTCTATTCTTCCTTTCCTGATGTTCTTTTTGGTGGAGGAAAGTCTACAGTTGCTCTTTCCTTCCTGAGTACCCAAGATCTCCTTGGTCCTTTGCAATTTCAGCTCTACAGCTGCTGAGTACAGGCTCTACTGTGCAGATACTCTGATAACACCTGTTCTTATAGACCTGTTAGGACCTACTTCACCAGTGACCACATTCGGGTTTCCAGTGACTGAGGGAGTTGATTGGGAACACTTGCGATGAAAAACATACAGGCTCAAATAATATTTTACTCAACTCTCAGGGCTATTACCACTTGAGCATCCAGCGTTATTTTGGGGTAGAGGTGGGGCCTTAGTAGTTTAGCCTCGGCTGTGTGGTATAGAAGAAATAATGGTGAACTTTGGGATCACAGGATGTGGGCTCAAGGTCTCCTGCTCTACACGTGGCAGATGCTCTATCAATACTTATTGAACTGAAATGAATTGTTTGCCCAGCAAGGTACTCAGGACTCTTGCCTTCTTATTTTTATGCTAATACACCAGCTGTCCAAGTTGGGTCTGACTCTGACAGAGCCTGAACTGGGGTGGGTGTCCGGGCTTATAACTCAGGCTTCTACGTGCTGGAATGAATATACCCGAGGGCTTTGGAAGGACACTATCTCTGAAGGAGATTAAGGCAGGGGGATGAAGGGTTGATAAAGTTGGCCATAGGACTCAGATCCAACCCTTGAGTAGAGAGATGGGGCTCAGATGGAATCCTCTGCTGCTTGAAGATGGTCTGGCATTTCTCAGGCATGATCTATATATCTTCTCTCTCTCTAACTCTGCCTGTAATCTCTTTTTCCTCTCAGGAGAACTTTAACCCTTGAATTCTCCCTGTCATGAATCGTAAATCAGATTAGAACAAAAAGTTATCTTAACCATAGTCTTTCTACAAACAGAACCAGAGAGCTGATAACTAAACCATTAATCATCAGAGAAAACATTTTTTCTTTTATTTGTAGGAAGAAAAATAAGGAAGTTTGGATTACTGCCTGGCTGGTTGAGGCAACACTGTGATGCATGAATGCAGCATCAACAATCTGATGACATCAAGGGTTTGGGGGTTTCCTTTACATCCTGTCAAAAAGGATGTTTTCACATGAAGTTGTCCCAGATAAGTTTTCAAAGGCTGTATGTTATCAGTAATCCCTTTTTTGGTTTCACAATATTTTTAGGACACAATTTTTAAAAAATATATTGTCTTCCTCCTGAAAATGATATTAGGGTGAACAGATTTATATTAAGATTACAGAGCAGAAAGTTAAATTTTTAGTTAGTCATTGTGTATTTTATTTGGTCTACATTATGTTAAACAGCTAGTTTGATGGTAGACTTTGGGTCCCTAATATGACCATCTTTTTGGTACCAAGTAAACCCAGCTTACATGGTTCTGAGTGAAATAATGCCTGAATCCTTCCTTGGCCTAATTTGTCCTATTTGTCTGTGCGAGATTTGCTAAAGGAGTTATACATGCAGCAACAGATCAGCCTTTAGGCAAGTTTAGCTTGATGGAATATTTCACCTATCTTCAGGACTTAAGCTTCCAGAGCTTATATGCTGACACTTCCCTCTCTTTCCCTCAGGGAAAGAAATTCTATTGAAATCCAAACTGAGAAATGAGGAGAAAAAAGAGAACTCAATTTGCACAATGAAATTTTTAGCAGGGCTAGGTTTAGGGAGACAAAACAGTAATTTTCAAGGGCTGAATCTGAATAAATCTCTGACTCTCCAAACAAGCTAAAGCTTCCCTTTACTCAGTTAAATAAACAAACAAAAATTCTATGGGTTAGGAATATCATTGTTATTTTATTGTCATGTTCTCTTCGTTATAATTCAAGATACAAAAAGCACACTGGGAGAGGTTTTAGCTATTTGCTTGATAGACTGAGCTATGAGTGAAGCGATTTTCATTATTAGCCTACTAAAAATATTTGATGGAAACAAGAAGTGATTCTGGTGATCTCTGAATCCCCTTCTGGCAAGGGTAGGCTCCACAAGAGGTAATCAGCCTCTTTAAGTTCTGTTTGCATGAGACACATTCTTGTCTATAAAATTCTATGCTTGCCATGGATAAGCAGAGACCCAAATCAGAATTCTTAAGTTCTCTTATTTGGTGAAAAACCAAATAGTTGAGTTAGTGGAGATCATTCATTGAATCCTAATCAATAAGTGAGTATGGGGCACTAGCTGAGTGCTTGGGCTGACTCACTATCCCAATGTGATTTGTAAATTAGCTGCTATTCTCTGACCAACTGCACCCTTAGCCCCCTCAGTCATCAGAAATGAGAAATATATTCTCTTTTTAAAAGTTCAATGTTCTATGCATGGATAGATATAAATTAAGTCTACATTTTGTCTCTGGTGGTCCCTGCCCATCTTTCCTCTTCTGATGTCCTGTTTTCATTTTTATTCACCTCTTCTTCAACTATGGACTTTATTAGAATTTATTTATATCTATAGAATCTATTAGGATAAATGATGAAGATAACAAGTATAGAATTGCAAAGGAAACCAATTATATAGCAATATAGTGAAAAAAGTTTTAAAATGTTTATATAAGCATCTGCTTTGACACATTACATAGCACGATTTAGTAGTAGCTTTGATAACTGTAGTAATTTTGAAGTTGGACTGAACATAACCAGTGTTATGAGATATCTACAGGATATATATGATATGAGAATATTTGTGATTTCTGTTGGTGACAGTCACATTGCATCTATTGCCATTGTGGTTTGTGACAAGTAAATGCTGCCTTCAGTTAGAGGTTAGTGAAAATAGTTTTCTATTCAGGTTTTAAGCAACTCCTTAATTCTATCTCCTGGAGAAGGAAATGGCAATCCAGTCCAGTACTATTGCCTGGAAAATCCCATGGACAGAGGAGTCTTGAACCCTAACTTGAGAACTCCAGGGGTTTAAAGGAAAGAACAATCACTTGTGGTTGGAAGACCCCAGAGAGCAGATATTCTATTTTTATAACATTTTTCTTTTACTTTTAATTGTAGTAAAAACATAAAGTTTACTATCTTAACCATTTTGATGTGTAGAGTTTAGTAGTGTTAAGCATACTCACATTGCTATGTAACAAATCTCCAGGACTTTTTCGTCTTGCAGAACTTAAACTCTATACCCATTAAACATTAATCCCCACTTCCCCTGCCTCTCAGTCTTTGGCAACCACCGTTCTGTTTTCTTTTTCTATGAACTTAACTGCTTTAAGTACTTGCAATATTTGCCTTATTTCATTTAGTATAAGTTCCTCAAAGTTCACCATGTTGCAGCATGTGACAGGATGGAGCAGATATTGTTGAGACATTTTGCAGTTTTCAGAGAGTACTGGTTTGCTAAGTGATGCACAATGAATTAACCCATGCTTCCACTGGCTCTTTAGTTTCTCCGTTCCATGCACGTTCCCTTACACAATACTAAAGAACGTGAAAGTAGTTTCCAACCATAGGGTAATGGAAAAAGTCTCTTTTTGAAATAGGACATGCTGCTGCTGCTGCTAAGTCGCTTCAGTCGTGTCCGACTATGTGCGATAAGACATCATAAAGATCACCACTTTGAGAACCAGTGACAATGGAGAAGTGCAGTGGGCACTGAGGGGCCAGAGTGACAGTGGACATGTGTGCAAACCGCTTCTCATATCCACAGCTTACCCGATTCCATGTCTCAGTCCCAGACCGTGTAAATGTTGTATATTTCCACATGCTAGTTCTTCTTGCTGCTCTGTAATAAATAGACTTTCTCACTGCTCAGTAAATAGACATATTCTTGAAATGTTAGCACATCTAATGGGACTAAATTCCCACATCTTGGAGAGGTTATTTTGAAAGATTGTGCAGCCTTGTTTCTCTAAAGTTCCTTCATGAGAAAGCAATGAGAAACCACAACTTTGAATATCATAAAGTGAATTTGAACATATTTCATTAACTGTGTACAGTAATGTTTAAAAACAAGAGCAAGGTTTCTGTTATAGCTTTTTACATTTTGTACTAGGCTGGCAAGGGAACCGATATGACTATAATGGGGTATTAAAATTCATTTCACTGCACTTTCAACAGAAACCTCACTCTTCAAGTTAAACTAGGCTGTTTATAATTACTGACACATACTCTAATTCACTTTCTGTGTTCAGAGCTGTGGTTTTGCAATTGCTTTTTCAAGGAGAAACATTGATATTTTGGGACTACAAGCAACATATGGTATCAAGATGTGGTTTAATTTGCATTTCCCTCATGAGTAATGATGCTGAAAATCTTCTCAGTTGTATGTTGGCCATTTTGATGTTCTCTTTTGTGAAGTACCTGCTCAGGATTCTTGCCCAATTTAAAGATTGTGTTGTCTGTCTTTTCCTTATTCATTTATAGAATTTTTGGAGAAGAGTATATTCTAGATACAAATGCTTTGCCAGGTGTCTGTGTGTGTGTGTGTGTGCATGTGTGTGTGTGCATGTGTGTGTGTGTGCTTGTATGTGTGCATGCACAAGTGTCAGCCTCAAGTTTTCTTTTTTCATTCTCTTAATAGTGTTGTCCATTGAATGGAATATCTTAATTTAATTAAAACCAACTTATCAATATTTTCTTGTGCCCTGTGTAAGAAACTGTGGCCTACCCCCAAGGTCTTGAAGGTATTTCCTATATTTTCTTCTAGAAGCTTTATTGTTTTAGCTTATACTTTTAAGTGATGGTGGTGGTGGTTTAGTCCCTAAGTTATGTCCAACCCTTGCCACCCCATGGACTCCAGCTCACCAGACTCCTCTCTTCATGGGATTTTCCAGGCAAGAATTGTAGTGGGTTGCCATTTCCTTTTCCAGAGAACCTTCCTGACCCAGGGATTGAACCCTTGTGTTGTGTGATGCATTGGAAGGACTGATGCTGACACTGAAGTGCCAATACTTTGGCCACCTGATGCGAAGAGCTGACTCATTAGAAAAGACCCTGATCCTGAGAAAGATTGAAGGCAGGAGAAGAGGGTGACAGAGGATGAGATGGTTGGATGGCATCACTGATGCAATGGACATGAACTTGGGCAAACTCCAGGAGATGGTGAGCAACAGGGAAGCCTGGCATGCTGCAGTCCATGGAGTTGCAAAGAGTCAGACAGGGCTGAGCACCTGCAATGCAGGCAGATTCTTTACTGCTGAGCCACCAGGGACTTTTAAGTATATGATCCATTTTGAGTTAATGTTTATGTATGGTGTGAGAAAGGGTCAAGTTTCCTTTTTCCCATATGGATATCCATATGAGCCAGTACCATTTATTCAAAAGACCATCCTTCTTCCGCTGAATTTCTGTAATGCCTTTGTCATAAATCAAGCGATGGTCGTATACATGTGGACCTCTTTCTAAACTCTATTCTATTCCATGGTCTATTGTTTATTCTTTACTAAGACCATACTTTTAAAATTAGTCTAGCTTTGATGCTTGGTTAGTTTTTCCTCTTCAAGATTGCCTTAGTTATAATAAGTCCTCTGTATTTCCATATAAGTTTTACAAATAGCTTTCAGATTTCCAGAAATTAAAAAAAAGCTGCTGAGATTTTTATTAGGAGTGCTTTGAATTTATAGATGAATTTGAAGAGTGCTGATAACAACAATCTTACGTCTTTGAATTCCATGTTCATGATATATTTTTTTTTCATTTATTTAGGTCTTCTTTTATTTTCGTAGGCAACTTTCTGTAGTTTTCAGTGTGAGTTCCTGGTCATTTTTCATTTGATTTATTCTACATAATTGATGTTTTTGGTGCTTTCAAAATTTTACTATCTAGTTGCTTGCTTCTTTTTAAAATAGAGTTATTTTTCTGTTGAAATTCTTCAACTTTTCTTCTATTTTGACTACCATTTCCTACATTTTCTTGAACATATTAATCATGGTTATTTTAAACCCCCTGTCAGTTAATGTTAATATATAACTTACCTATAAATCTTTTTCCATTAAATATATTTTTCATTTGGATTTCAGTAATTCAACCTTTAAATTTTTTTTATTATATTTTGTAGGCATTGTAATTTTTGGTTAAATGCCAGATGTCCCAAATGAAAAATTACAGGGACTTTGGATGATATTTTCTTCCAAGGTTGTTTTCGTCTTGCAGGCAAATAGTCAAGTGTCGTAAAAATTTAGTTTTATGGGTTTTGAACTGAACTGAATGCTTCTTGGGCTTATCTATTTTAACTTTTTACTTTGTTTTTTTATGGATTGATTTTTATTCTTTTTAAAAAAATTATTTAATTATTTTTGTTTGGCTGCACTGGGTCTTCATTGCTGTGCTCGGGCCATCTCTAGATGTGGCAAATAGGGGCTACTCTCTAGTCGCAGAGCATGGGCTTCTTATTGCGGTGGCCTCTCTTTGTCACAGAGCGTGGGCTCTGTGATGTGCCAGCTTCTGTAGTTGTAGAGCAGAGGGCTCAGTACTTGTGACACGTGGGCTTTAGTTGACCCACGACATGTGGAATCTTCCCAGACCAGGGATCCAACCCATGTCTGCCTGCATTGGCAGGCAGATTCTTAACCACTGGCCCTCCAGTGAAGTCCAATTTTTATTCTTAAGGAATGGTTCTTACTCTTAGGGAATGACCCTTCTGAGATTTCAGTTTAAAGCCTGGGATATTTACCAAGACACTCCCCCTTTAGCAAGGCTTTAATTACAACCTTTGCCTCCCTGGTAGAAATCTCTGATCAGCTCTTTAGCTACGCAGGTGCTTTCTTCTCTCTCTCTCTCTCTCTCTCTCAGTCTCAGGTTGTGAAAGCTCAGTTTAGGAACCCATAACTTTAGGGAACTGTGTATGCAGAATATTAGGTTCCCTCTCTTTTTTTCCCTAGGACTTCACTCGCCAATAGCAAACTCTAAACTGCTCCAAACTCTGACTTCTCTGCCTTTTCACCCAGTCTGTTGTTTTCTATATCCCCATTTTTAAATTTGTAAATGTCTTTAGGAAAATAGTTCAGATAACATGAGGAAAATATGTCAGATAAACATGAGCTTTCCTTGCTGTGTTTGTTTGCTGTCTCCTGCCTTCAGGCAATTGCTTTATGTACTTTGTCTCACATTTAAAATTGCGTTTGAAGTCAGGGTTAGTATGATGCCAGATATTCCAGTATAGCTGTGTAATACAGAATGATTTTTTGTGTGTGAGAGGAATTAAACAAAAATTACCTCAAATTCATTTTTCATAAACTCATCCAAGATCTGAGGTTAGGGTGAATGCTAAGTCACTCAGTCACATCTGATTCTTTTTGACCCCATGAACTTCAGCCCACAAGGCTCCTCTGTCCATGGAATTATCCAGGCAAGAATACTAGAGTGGGTTGTCATTCCCTTCTTCAGGGGATTTTTCTGACCCAGGGACCAAACCCATGTCTCCTTTATTGGCAGGCATATTCTTTATCACTAAGCCACAGAGTTGGTTAATTCAATGTCTTGATGACATCATGAAGAACTCAGATAGATACTTTCTTTCTACGCTGCCATCTTCATATATCAGTATTGTCTTAAGCTACTTTTCTTGGTTCTCTGAGTCACAGTCGGACACAACATCCAATGGAAGAAAAAGAAAACTATCCTCTTATGTATCTCTTTTTATTAGCTAGTAATCTTTTCCCAGAAGCCCCCCAGCAGACCTTATCTCATGAATTATTGAACATAACTAGATCCTTTGTTTCTAGTTATGAGATTCCTCCCAAATCTGTGTACAATCCACAGACACCTCGGAAGAGACACACAACTGAACTAAATTTAAATGCTGCCAACAAGAAAGGAGGTTACTGGGTAAATGACCACTGGTGTCTGCTACGCTTAATTTTGCTGAACCTCATTTTCTTTATCTGCAACGTGGGGTATAATGGTATCTCAGTTATAGGTTGTTATAAGGAATAAATACAATAATCCATGGATTATTTCTCCAAAAATTCCCCCAAGACCTGTTTTTAAAGTCTCTATCTCACAGACACACATGCCATTAGGATGGCAAGTCCTATCAAAAGTGTACAAAGGCAACTGGTTAAAACAGTTTCTCTCTTCCTTGATGAATCTCTACAGTATTGATAATACCTCATGGCTATCATTTTATTGATTTGATGTCATATTATATTATAGATACTGTACATATATTTTTTTCTAATCTTAGCAACAAAAATATAGTCATGCATGTTCTTGATTCATTTGCTCAGTCAACTTGTATTTGATTGCCAGTAATCTCATTTAGTTTCTTTCCAGGTAGCATAGTGGTAAAGAACCTGCCTGCTAATGCAGGAGACACAGGTTCAATCCCAGGGTCAGGAAGATCCCCTAGAGAAGGAAACGGCAGTCCACTCCAGTATTCTTGTCTGGGAAATCCCATGGACAGAGGAGCCTACATTCCATGGGGTTGCAGAGTTGGTCATGACTGAGCACACAACACACATACACACACACACACACACACACACACAATCTCATATACAGACAGTGAAAATGAGGTTTAGAGAGGCTGAATAATGTTCAAAGTGACACAATTAATAAGCGGCCAGATTAGATTTGTGCTTAGGTCTGTCTGACTCCACTCTTTGCAAATCTCTTGTAACTTCCTTTCCTGAAAGCTTCCTGGTGTTCTGTTTCACCAAGTTTAATCTATTGAAAAGAGGAGCGGCAGGAGCTGTTGCAGCGTGTCAACTCAGCTCTAAGATCTGCAGGAGAGAATAGTCCGCTGTTAGTTGGTCCACACTGGTCACCAGCTTTCCCTGGAACGCTGGGTTAGTTCTCCTCTGCTCCAGCAGGTGGCAGGTTGGTATCATTCGGTGCTTCCCTTCTTCACTTGTGAGAAAGCAACAAGAGTCGTGAGAAAAATTTTCTTGGAAAACTATAGAAATCAGACTCATTACTTTTTAGTCTATAGAAAGAGAAGCTTTCTACATGCATCGGCTCTCATGCATGAAGTAAGGGATGAAGTAAACTGCATTTGAATTAACCTTTTTACTTTTGAAAGGTGCTCTCATGTATTTGACACACATCCATCCCAGTTAGAAATGTTAACATGCTTAAGATAGATAATTGGCAGCTACAGTTCTCAATTCTATGGTTTTACTTGCTTAATTGCCATGAGCTTCCTAAAGCAGAGGGTATGAGTTACTTATCTTTGGGAACACAACATCAGGCAGAGTGCTGGGTGTTTGTAGAGTACATCAGGGAATGACTTGGAGGAGGATGATCTGGGTTTGATCTTTTGACTTGGTCATTTCATATTTAAGAGGCTCTTAGTAAGTTCTTGCTTTCTGAGTTTCAGTTTCCTCTTTGGTAACACACTGATGATAATGATGATGGTGATGATGATAATTCCTAAGGTTTTGTTGTGAGAATAAAAAGTATATGAAAAAGACTTCTTAAGTGTCTGTCAGAGACGGTTATTATTTTTAGGTGACCAGACCAAAGTTGCAAAATATATGAGTGGTTGATACTTTCTCATAGGGATTAGAACATGAAGTGCTTGGAGCCGGAATTTAGGCAGATGTCACTGGGAACATTTCACCTCTGGTTGTCATTTCCCACCTGCAGCTCAAGTACTCATCTTCGTCATCTAATATGGAGATTCACTGAAGTGATCTACTTATTGTCTGTCCTGGCTCCAACTCTACCTTCTTCAACCCAGGTTTCTAAAGGCGTTATTCGAGGAGGTCCTCCCATAACCTAGCTTCAGTGTGCTGTCTCCTGTGACCACCAGGTCCCACGCACTCATGTCCGTGCACACCGCATCTGCAGCAGGCTGACTCCGGGAACCCAGCGTGCTTTGGGCCCATTCACATCTCTGCCTGTGTGACGTCATTCCCTTTCCTTCTTCCCTCCCCATCCCCTCCAACCACACTCACTCTCCACGAATCTCTCTTCCAAGAAGGCTTTCTCTAGCCACATTGATCTCCCCGCTTAGAATTCCCACTGCTCTTATGAGGCAGTACAGATCACCAAATATGTAAAGACATGGTCTTCGGATGTATTCATTCTGGAATCATATCCTGATGAGAATAGTAATAGTCCATAAAGCTGTTTTGAAGATTTAACAAAATAATGTATATAAAGTGTTCAGCACAATACCTGGAACAGAGTAAGCACTCCATACACAGTGATTATTATGATTGTCAGTATTATCACTAGTTTACTTGATATTTCTTTACTGCTTTTTTCGGATTATGTCTCCTCCTCCACCTAGGAACACAGTCAGCTTCTTGTATTCAGGGACCATCTTTTATGTTTCTCTGTGGCCCTGGTGTTGCCTTGTGCGTTCTCCAAACAAGAGAAGTGTGCCACAACCTTTAATGCTTCATCAATCTTACTTCATATTAAGAAGTAAAAGTAATCCTCAAGTTAACTTTTAGCAAAGCTACATAGAGACTGGTTGAAGATGCCATTGCTGCATGCCAAAAATCTCTACAGAGTTTTCACAGTATAATAATAGTATAATAAATTATAATATACATTTATTATAATAATACAATAAATTATATTATTATTATTATTTCTGACTAGACACTGGCCATTCAAAATTCACACAAAGTAGTCTGTATGACTGAAATATATATTTTATTTGAGTCAAAAGATTACTTTCTACACAATTTCACATTATCTGTAGGACAGGGAAGAAGCGAAAAAAGGAGAAAAATATGACAAATGGAAGCTCAGCTGGTAAAGAATCCATCTGCAGTGTGGGAGACCTGAGTTTGATCCCTGGGTTGGGAAGATCCCTTGGAGGAGGGTGTGGCAACCCACTCCAGTATTGGGTTTCCCTGGTAGTTCAGCTGGTAAAGAATTTGCCTGCAATGCAGGAGACCTTGTTCGAATCCCGGGTAGGGAAGATCCCCTGGAAAAGGGATAGACTACACACTCCAGTAGTCTTGGGCTTCCCTGGTGGCCCAGACAGTGAAGAATCCACCTGCAATGTGGGAGACCCGTGTTCGATCCCTGGGTCAGGAAGATCCCCTGGAGGAGGGCATGGCAACCCACTCCAGTATTTTTTGCTTGGAGAATCCCCATGGACAGAAGAGTCTGGCAGGCTACAGTCCATGGGGTTGAAAAGAGTCGGACATGACTAAGCACACAACAAAATGGTACTGATGAGGAATAGGATATTTGCACAGTTTACCAAGAGAGCATCATGAGATTGAGTTGCATGTCTTCTTTCCCCACACCAGCTCTGTGTGGGGAAAGTGACGTGAGCAATGAATATGGCCTAGGTCCAGGATATGGCTGCTTTTCTCTTCTGGTTTTCATGATTCTCCAAAGCAGCACTAAACTGCTTTCTCTTTCCCTGGCCAGAGTGGATGTGGTTGTAAAGC
Organism: Bison bison bison; assembly: GCF_000754665.1. Classification (NCBI taxonomy): domain Eukaryota; kingdom Metazoa; phylum Chordata; class Mammalia; order Artiodactyla; family Bovidae; genus Bison; species Bison bison. Next base: position 4,604,158 of record NW_011494900.1, on the reverse strand, counting down.
TCTTCTCAGTCCCAAATAGAGATGAGTGTACCTGGGTCCCAGGAGACTCAGCTCTATTTCTCAAGCCTGTTTTATCTGTGCTGGGAAACCCTAGGGTGAAATGTCACTTCTCTAGAGAGTTAGGAATCTTTCTCCACAACCAAGTAGCCTGATCTCACACTGGCTCTGAGCCTTACCCTGGGGTCCCTCTGCTGGCTGTGAGAAATAAGAGCAGAAAGCAGTTCTTTGAACTAAGAAACCCTGGATTTTGTTTTTGAATGTAATACATAGACAAGACTGTTCCTGTTTGGTGGAGGCAATTGTCCTTGAGTTACGATATAAAATGGGGAGAGAAAACTAAGCTAGCAACAGCAACACAAGTTTCCCTCCACGAAGAGGATTAACGATTAGATTCAAGTCTCAATCCCAAAACAAAAATTAATTTACTACAGAGCACTGAAAAATATCTCCTTTGAAGAATACCTGTGGTGCACAACTGTAGTTTGTTCAGTGCCTGGCAAGGTCAGAAATCAGTGGCGATTGCTCAGTCTGTGCAGGTAAATGCACTGGAAGGCCCGCTCCTCACCTATAAGCACTTTGCTCTTCCCCAGCTTGCCCAGTCTAATCCATGAGTCCGGTTAGCAAGGTACCAGGGTGAGAGGTACCATAGAAATACCAAAGTGAAGGGATGGGATCAGACACCTGAGCGTGCTCAGTAGGTGGAACATCCTGATTATGGACTGGGCTTTGTGGCCCGCTGTCCTGGGATTTTGTTGACTGGCCTGACTTTCTTACAGAAAGTTAGGGCTTGGCCTCTGCTGCTTTGTTGCTGTGGCTGGTTCTTTTGCTCTGTCAGAGGGACCACAAGAAAGCATGTGCTCAAGTGCATACAGAGAATAGGTCACTGAAAGGCTTCTAATAAACAAAGGAGCAAGACCTGGTGTCTGTCATCCAAAAGACCAGAAGGAGAGAAATCAAAACCAGCCACACAGGTAACCTCAAATCTTCTCTTGGTTCATTTTCTGATCAAGTGAAATGAAATCCATATACAATATAAAATCAGTAGAAATACTTATCATGCCAGAGTAGAAGGAGATGAAGAGGTTTAAAAATGTAAGGACTGCCATTAAGAAACAGATGGCACCAGGTAGCAAATGCTGACCATAGAACAAAAATAGAATTAGCAAGGCACCCACGAGGAGGAATCCTTTGCAGATAGGAACTGGGCAGTGCTCTAAAGGGGCCTTGACCAGCCCGGAGATGCAACACACCTAGCAGCCAGCAGGGGACAGAGGTGCTCTATGTCTTAGAGCTCAGGCTGGGTGTGCAGTTGGGCACCTTTAACCCCAAGACCTACAAATCCTGCTGAAACTCCCCTAGAGTTCAAACTTCTCTCCGGGAAGAGCAGCACCGTGAAAGCAGGAGGCGGCTGATCTTAGGTGCTTTACCGTAAAGGTTGGCTTTGACTTCAAGAAATTTGCTGATTTTGTATCTTCTTATATTTGCTCTCTTCCCATCCCACTTGCTTCCAACAAGAACCTCTCTGCTGGTTTGGGATAAAGGGCAGTCAGCTCTTTCAAAGTGAAGCCTGTGGATACTCTGAAGCAAGGACTCTAGTCTAGTTTGTCCCCTAATTTGTCCCTCTTGCTCCTCCCTCTCCCTTTTGGTAACCATGTTTATTTTCTATGTCTGTGAGTCTATTCCTGCTTATATGTATTATTTTTGAGATTCCACATATATATTTTTAGATATCATATAGTACATATATACATACATATGACAGTGAAAGTCGCTCAGTCATGTCCGACTCTGTGATCCCGTAGACCATAGCCCACCAGGCTCCTCTGTCCATGGAATTCTCCAGGCAAGAACACTGGAGTGGGTAGCCATTCCCTTCTCCAGGGGCTCTTCCCAACCCAGGGATGGAACCCAGGTCTCCCACACTGCAGGAGGATTCTTCACCGTTTGAACCAGGGTAGGGCATGTGTGTGTGTGTGTGTGTGTGTGTGTGTGTATATATATTTGTGTGTATATATACACACACACACATAGATACATACATACATACATATGTGTGTGTGTGTGTGCTTGCACCAAGTCGCTTAGTCATGTGTGACTCTTTGTGACCCTGTAGGCTGTAGCCTGCCAGGTTTTTCTGTCCACAGGATTCTCCAGGCAAGAATACTGGAGTGGGTCGTCATGCCCTCCTCTAGGGTCTCTTCCTGACCCAGGGATCTAACCTGTGTCCCTTATGTCTCCTGCATTGACAGGCAAGTTCTTTACCACTAGTGCCCCCTAGGATCCCAATGTATATGTGTCTGAATCACTTTGCTTTACACCAGAAACTAACATTTTAAATCAACTATATGTCCATAAAGAAAAAAAAGCAGGGAACAAGGAGGATTGAGGAGACAAGTCAATATAATGGGGTAACTAGAGCTAGGTAGCCAGGCTTCTCACTAACAGAAGGGAATATGAATACAGAGACAAACCTGGAAAAGAGCCGTGTGGTGTAGGATTAGGGTTGGAAGTTTCCCTGGTGACTCAAAGAGTCCACCTGCAATGCGGGAGACCCGGGTTCAATCCCTGGGTTGGGAAGATCCCCTGGAGAAGGAAATGGCTACCTACTCCAGTATTCTTGCCTGGAGAATTCCATGGACAGAGGAGCCTGGTGGGCTACAGTCCAGGGGATCAAAAAAGAGCTGGACACGACTGAGTGACTAACACTTTCACTTTAGAGTTCTCAGTATGGGGAGTCAGATGCAAAAATAAATACTGATGTACATTTCTGTGTATGTATGCACATCTATATCTTAATAAGCATGCATATACATAAATATAAATATTTCCTAGTGAAAGTGAAAGTCACTCAGTTTTGTCCAACTCTTTGCAACCCATGGACTATACAGTCCATGGAATTCTCCAGGCCAGAATACTGCAGTTGGCAGCCTTTCCCTTCTCCAGATCTTCCCAACCCAGGGACTGAACCCTAGTTTCCCGCATTACAGGCAAATTCTTTACCAGCTGAGCCACAGAGAAGCCCATATAGTTCCTAGCTCTGTCCCTGATTGAGCTTGGGAATACTAAAATCCCAGTAATGATGAGCCTGCCTAGAGCCCAGACCTTGGTTTCTGGACACCATTCTCCAATAAAAGGACACAGGGTTCTCTGGAGAATGGTTGATTCCAAGGATGAAATAGGAAAAATATAAGGCAAGTTTAGTATATCTCATTATTCTTGATGACAAGCAAGTAATCAAACAGTGAGGGATACATGTCCAAAGGACACAGAAGATAGCTCAGAGGGATGCATCTGGTCCAGACTGGATGAGTTGAGTGTCAAAGAAATCATAATATCAAATTATAGCCTACTGACTACAATAGACATCCATTAATTTATCCTAATGTAAATAAGTAAGTGAACACACAATGGGAAGAGAATATTCCTCCCTATAGTATAATTCTAGCTAACAAATGTGGAAGGAATTAATGGAACTAGAAAAGCATAATTTGAGACAGATAGTGAAATTATTTTAGGCAAAACGTATGAATAGGTACTAAAAGTAGTGGGTGAAAGTCAAATGAAGAATGGCACATTTACGTGGTCTCAAAATAACTTTCCACAAAACACTGATTATCTGGAGAGGGAAAAAGAGTAACTCTAGAGTAGAGAGCCCCGGCAGATACCATACTACTCAAGCGCTCTAAGTTGACATCAACTGGTGACAGAATAGACCAACAGCATGTGTCATATTATGGGATGCAGTGAGAAGATCAGCGTCACATCTGTGATCACCCTGCTAAAACTAGATAATCAGACCTGAATCTAATCAAGAGTAAGCAGCAAACAAATCCAAAGTGAGCCATGTCTTTGAAACAAATCTCTTTGTGTGTGTGTGTGTATACGTACCTCAATATGTATAGGTATACAGACAGATATGCTGTTGGTTCTGCTGTTCTTTTGGATCCAGAAGCTTTTGATCATGTAGCTTGCTACTTTTAAGTCTTTGTTCAAACATCACATTCTCAGAAAGGCTACTCTGATCACTCTACCAAAAATGAAAAATAATGATCTCTCCATTCTATATCCCTGACCCCCTGACCCTACTCCACTTTTTCCCCATAGCAATGTCACTTTTCACATAGTGTGCTGCTATTAATTGTGTTTATTTGCTATCTCTGTCCTCCATCATATAAACGTCATAACGGCAGGTGTTGTAGGACGAATTTACTGGGAAAAAGCTCTGAGATGAGACTGTGTGCAGGGCCATTGCTCTCAGGAACAGGGACCACTGGGGACTAAGGACACAGGACTGGGAGGAGAGTGGGGCTGCCTTTGTAACCTAGGTCTCAGCTAACGCTGGGGGCTGAGGGGGAAGCCCTGAAGCTAGGGCAGTGCTTCAGGGGAGTCCCAAATAGAGACAAAAGGGGCTGGGCCTTTGAATCCACATAGCAACCAGTCATGGGATGTAGGCTGCACCAGGAATGGGCATGATGGTGGGTGACACAACCCCCTTAGGCAGAGGGCAAGTCCTAGGAAGCCTCAGCTGTGGGTCACCTTCCTGCAGCACTCCAGGCAGCTGGGGAATGAGCAGTGTGCTCCTGATGGGGAATCTGGGTGGAGCATCTTGGCAACAGCCACAAAAACAGGATCTTTGTCTATGGCTGCATCCTTATCTCCCAGAACAGGGTCAGAATTAATTGACTGGATGGGTGGATGAATGAATGAAGAGTTCCTTTCTAGAAAGCTCACATGCACAGGTAGGATGTGGCCACCATTCTCAGTGGGCAAGCAGAATGACTAGAGTGTAAAAATAGAAAACAAGCCACCACAATCATGGAAACCTTTCAGACAGTACAGCATTGTAAAAAGAAAAAAAAAAAAAAGTAGCAAATGGGAGAAGAAAGACACAGGGCTGTTGGAAGGAGTGGCAAGTCTGGGTAGGCATCCAATAAATTTATACTGCAGGGAGTTTCCATGTTGACACGCGGATCCTGAGCAGTTCATTGTAAAACCAGGGTGTGCTGTTACAGGCCCGAGGGGCTGGGGTTAAAGAAAGCGTCCTGCTAACACAAGGAACAACTGGCTCCCGTGACAGAATTTTAACAAGCCTTTTCTCATATCTGTTGACTTAGCGCAGGCCAGGGAATTCTTTGAAAGGCAACGAGGCTATAAATCAGCAAGTCCCGTAACATGCATTCCAGGCAGCACACAAAGGCACCGTGGCTAAGTCTCTAGGAATGCCACGGTGAGTGGCCCTGGTGGTCGTGGGGTTAGACGCTGGGGCTGGGAATAGAAAACACCCAGAAGAGGGGAGCAAGGGAGCACCAGCGAGAGCAGCATGGTATGTTTCTAATATAACATCCAGTACCTGGGCCCAGAGTGCTGCCTAGTGGATACTCAGCACTCAAGGAGTATCTGTTAGATGACTACACGATAGTCAGGTGCCTTGGCTGTGGCCCTGGTTCTGTCTCTCATGGGCTGTGTGACCTTGAGGAAGTCCTTTGACTTCTCTGAACCTTGGTCACCCTGTGTGCAAAATGTTGGGCTCAAACGTGAATGGAATCTTTGGGAGTGACTGACCCATGAGAGTTTTTGAGTCTTAAAAAATATTCAAAGAAGCTTCTGAAGCTGTGGAAAGGAGAGAACAAAGCCTGCATGGCAGAGAGGACCCTGCAGTCTTCTGAGTTAAGACAGGAACCAGGGTTGGCAGAACCTCCCATATCTGCCCTCCCACCCCTACCCCCACCCCAGGGAGAGTCACAGGGGTAGTGGGGCACTGTCGTGTCCACTTCTCCAGGGGACACGCCTCTTCTCCTGCTGCCTAAGGCACAATGATTCCCCTCAAACACTACAGACCCCATCTCCGAGGAAGCCTGACGCCAAGTTGAGGCGGAAAAGGCCGATTCTCTCTGATGCCCCTTGCAACTGCATTATATCTGAGGCAGGTCTCCCAGAGGCCCCAGTAATGACAGGTTCTCACCAAGAAAATGAGAGTTCAAACTCTAGCTTTTCTGCTGCTTGCAAACTTAGCAAGTGACTTGATTTCTCTCTGTGTGTATATACTTCTTGGTGTCCGACTCTTTGAGACCCCATGGACTGTAGCCCGCCAGGCTCCTTTGTCCATGGGATTCTCCAGGCAAGAATACTGGAGTGGGTTACCATGTCCTCCTCCATGGGATCTTCCTGACCTAGGGATTGAACCACATCTCTTGCACTGGCAGTCTCCTGCATTGGCAGGCAGATTCTTTACCACTAGTGCCACCTGGGAAGCTCTAATGGGGCGATCACCCAACAGCACAGGTGTGATCAAGTGGTGGAAGATTCACCAAATCAGCATGTCCGCTTCCCCTCTCCGCCTCTCTCTTCTTGCCTTCTTTGTTTTCACCCTCCCTTCTGTGCAAGCCGCCTAGCTAGTCAGAGCAGAATATAAGCAAGGCCAAGGACATGAGTTCAACGTCCACACAGGACCAGAGCCCTGCTCCTTGTCCTGGCCATGTTGGTCCTGAACAGTCAGTGTTCGTGCTCACACTTCCTTATCACAGAGCAAAGGCAGTTTGTCACTGACCAGTATCACTGCGGGCAAATACTATTTACTCAGCAAGGATGCCAAGCATTTTTAATCCCTGACTCATCAGGAGGAGGAATTTGGCACCAGGGGAAATGGGGAGGGGGATGAATGAGGTGAAACCAAGTGAGGCAAGAATGTAATTACATGGGTCAGGTTCTGCCATTGTGGACACAGAGGAAGAGAGAGGTGACGGTTTTTCCCTTAGAAAAGTTGACATGCTGACCCCAACTCTCCCTCTTCTAAAACTGAAGAGAGGGCTATGAGAGGTGTGTGGGGTTGCCCTTCTCTCTCTTGGAGTGGCACCTTATGCTGAACCAGGGTTTCTAAATCCCTAGGCTGGGATCCCTGCAGAGTGCAGACCTCACTGCAAGGGGCCCTCAGGGCCTACGTGTGCACTAAGCAGTATTTGTATGCCGTGCAAGGATAAGTACAAGTGCTCCCGTGGAGGAGGCACATCATTCTGACTTATACATGGGTCCTTACATTCAAATCAGTTGGAATTTGGACTTTCAGTCCAGCCAGGCTTGATAGGTGGAGTCTCCACTGCTCCGGATGCTCTTGTCTGCCCCAGCTCTCTCTGCACCCTCAGGTTCAACAGTCCAGCCATGATTATACACCTCATAGCAGGCTTTCCTCTCCACTTGGGGCCCAGGGACCCATGACTGTCTAGGTCTTTCCCTGTAGTATTAACTCCTTATGAGCTGAATCTGGGGGTTGTGGGGGGCACGTGGCTCCTCCTGGGTGCAGAGGGATGATGGCCCGGGTGGTGACAGTCCATTTCCTTTCTCCACTTTGGTTGATGGCCTCACTAGGCCTACTCCTCTTTTTCCTCCCAGCCCTTTTTTTCTCCATCACTGTCTTATCATCACCCCCTCTTCCCCTTTCTAAGATGCTAAAAATGGTCTTGTCATACTTGTCCCCGTCCCTTGCTTTTCCAAGATCTTGCTTGCTCTTCTAAGTCTTTGACTCTGTATTCAAGCCATGAAGATTCCTCCTCTGCAGCACTGTCAGATGCTTTTAACACCAGCTTGTACTCAGTGAGCCCAGAACATCACTATGGGTCGAGTGGACACCAGGATGCTGTTGAAAACTGAACAGGTTTAAAGCGGGAGAAAGGCATCAGTTGGGCCTTAATGATGTGCCAGGCAATTTACATGGAACATATACTTAGTCCTCACAGCATCCTTCAGAGATACTTTTACTCCCATTTTATGGGGGAGCAAATTAAGGCTTAGAGAAGTTGAGTACCAGAGCTGGGGTCTCAGTGAGCAAATGAGAGTCATAACTTATCCTAGGTCTGGGAATTCTCTGGCAGTAGAGTGCTCAGGACTTTGTGCTCATACTGCCAGGGCCCAGGTTCAAACCCTGGTCGGCCAAAAAAAAAAAAAAAAAAGAAACTTATCCCAGGTCTGTCTGAGTCTGGAGCTCACCCTTGTTTCTGCGCTTCAACCTCTCACTGACTCCACAGTAATCTTCATCGCTACCTCTGACTGATGCGATTTCATCCTGGCTCTCGGGAAAATCTGATATGTCAGGTTCAAATTTAATCAGAGTACCCTATAAATTATAGTTGGAGAAGCAGAAATAAATATGTCAAGATGATTTATAGGATAATAATGAGACATAAGATCTGATAATTTGACCTGAGTTGAAAGATGCTAAGTGTGTGTGTGTGTGTGTGTGTGTCAGAGGGAGAGGTGGAGAGAAAGAAAGAAAAAAACATATCTAGGAAATTAATAAAAGCATCAGTGTTGGGCCATTGGTCCTGAATGCTGGAGTAAAATGAGACAGCAGCTCAGAAAATTCTTTTAATGAACAGAGACCCTGACTCAGGAGGTATATATGAGCCAAGAAGAGGAAAACTTGAAATTCCTCTCAGCTAGTATTTTATTCTAAAGAAATACTGCATATAGTTTATTATTTGTAAGATATATATTGAGTAAGGTTTTTAAGGAGAAACACACATAGACCAAGACTCTGTGTTGATCAGTTAGTGAAAATGTTATCAGAGGCTTGCTTGCAGGAACCTGACCCTGAATTTCTCCTAAGAACAATGACTAATAATATTTGCTAATTCAGTTTTTGCAGAGGCTTTATAGAACATAATGATTGTAAATCATGAGAATCGACTATATGTGTGTTTGTTTGCTTGTTTACATTGTCTCTCCCACTAGATAGTACGCTCCACGAGGACAGACCTTGTGTCTGTTTTCCTAACCTCTAGATCCCTGCAGTACCCTGGCACATAACAGGAATCAAAGAAATCCTTTTCTGAAAGAATGAATGGAAGTCAGGAAGAGAATCATGATAGTGTATAATCACATATGTCAAGGGAGCTTTGAGAAGAAGTGCGTAAACATCAATGCAACCCAAGCAGAGGGTTTGTTGGAGTAAGGAGGGGCAAGTATCCAGTTGGCAGACAGGAAGTCATTCATGGCCTTGGGAGATTCCTTTCAGCTGAGGGAGGAGGCAGAAGGCAGATTGCTGTGGTCTGAGGAATAAGCAATGAGGAAGAAGGAAAAATAAATGTAGGCCACATTTTTGAGACATTTGGGTGAGAAGGCATGGGGTTGGCGGAGAGAGATTCGACAGAAGCTAGAGGACCATCTGGCTGAGAGATGGGTCTCTCAGGACTGGAGAAACTCTCCTGTAAGAACACAGAAGTAGCCCTGAGAGAGGAACAGGATGGGGGAGTCATAGAGAGAGGTAGAAAAACAGAATGTGGTTCAGGAGAGAGACTGGACTCTGAACAAGGAGGGAGACCTCAGTTGTACAAACCAGGGCAAAGTGAAAAAGGATGAGTGTGGATGTGAGCATGTTTAGGGTGAAGCAGGCAGGAAGCAGCAAGGGATCTTCCTGACTGCCTCGGGTTTTTTTGGTAGAGTAGGGGACCAGATGCAGTGTTAGAGAAGGAGAAGAAAGGCTCCTGAAGGCTGAGCCTCAGACTTAGAGGCAGTGACTGGGCTCACAGTGGACAAATCAAAGAACTGACGGGCAGAGCGACACTGAAGACCACAGTGCCACAGTGGCCTTAGCAGCCAGGGTCCAAAGTGCAGCCCAGGCAGGATGCAGTGCTGCTGATCTGCTTTGGGGCTTTGTGGGACAAGTGCAGTGGAAGAACTGCAGCACAAGGGGGCTGGCATCTATGAGAGATGAGAAAAGTTCAGACTGGAGCAGCCTGATGGGTGGGAAAAGACAGAGAACAAGGGACTTGTGGTACCCATGAGCTGGAAGAGCAGGGAGGGCAGGATAAGGATGTGATGGGGGATGGCCAGAGGTTCCTAAGGAGCTCTGGGTGGTGACTGAGCCCAGAGTGTTGTCATGTGGGTGAGTGGTCGAAGGTTACTGAGTTCCTGGCCTTAAGAAGATCCAGGGTTGCAAAACCAATGATCCAGCTAGTCTTGTATTAATTTCTGGAATAAACTTCTTACCTGTGGCTTAAGGCTTTGAGGAGATGACAGTGATGCAAAATACAGTGAGGTTTATTCAGCATCATGTATATGAGGAAAATGGAAATACTACTCTCACAAGTCAGACAAGTAGAAGATAGTCATCCCTTCCTCCATACATATCACAAAGCATGATGGATTAAGTGTTTGAAAGCAACTTGAAATAAAGTTGTACATACTTGGAAGTACTGAGGTATGAAAGAAAAAAGTCTAGACTCAGGAAAATGTAGCTAAGTGTTATTCTATCTCTGTCCCTAACTAGTCTTATGATGCTGGGCAGGTTTATCACTCTGGGCCCTAGTTCTCTTAACTGAAAAATTGGGTGGGTGTTGATATCTAAAGTTATTTCTTATTCTAAAAGTCATAGCATTTTATAGTCCTCTGAAAAGTAGTAGTAGTCTTGTTTGTTGTTTTTGTCTTACCAACTGAGTTATGAGGGAAGCCTTGTCTAACTCAATGAAACTATGAGCCATGCCATGTAGAGCCACCCAAGACAGACGGGTCATGGTGGAGAGTTCTGAGAAAACATGGTCCACTGGAGAAGAGAATAGCAAACCACTTCAGTATTCTTGCCTTGAGAACCCCATGAACAGTATCGAAAGGAAAAAAGTTAGGACACTGAAAGGTGAACTCCCCAGGTCAGTAGGTGCCCCATATTCTACTGGGGATTAGTGGAGAAATAACTCTAGAAAGAATGAAGAGACTGAGCCAAAGCAAAAACAAAGTCCAGTTGTGAATGTGACTGGTGATGGAAGTAAAACTGCGATGCTATAAAGAGCAATATTGCATAGAAGCCTGGAATGTTAGGTCCATGAATCAAGGCAAATTGGAACTGGTCAAACAAGAGATGGCAAGAGTAAACATCAACATTTTAGGGATCAGTGAACTAAAATGGACTGGAATGGGTGAATTTAACTCAGACGACCCTTATATCTACTACTATGGCAAGAATCCCTTAGAAGAAATGGCGTAGCCCCCATAGTCAACAAAGGAATCTGAATTGCAGTACTTGGATGCAATCTCAAAAATGACAGAATGATCTCTGTTCGTTTCCAAGGCAAACCATTCAATATCATGGCAATCCAAGTCTATGCCCCAACCAATAATGCTGAAGAAGCTGAACGGTTCTATGAAGACCTACAAGACCTTCTAGAACTAACATTAAAAAAGATATCCTTTTTCATCATAGGGGACTGGAATGTAAAAGTAGGAAATCAAGAGATACCCTACAGTAACAGGCAAATTTGGCCTTGGAGTACAAAAAAAGCAGGTCAAGGGCTAACAGAGTTTTGCCAAGAAAACACACTGGTTATAGCAAACACCCTCTTTCAACAGCACAAGAGAAGACTCTATATATGGACATTACCAGATGATCAATACCGAAATCAGATTGATTATATTCTTTGCAGCCAAAGATGGAGAAGCTGAGAAACTCTACACAGTCAGCAAAAACAAGACCAGGAGCTGACTGTGGCTCAGATCATGAACTCCTTATTGCCAAATTCAGACTTAAATTGAAGAAAGTAGGGAAAACAACTAGACCATTCAGGTATGACCTAAATCAAATCCCTTATCATCATACAGTGGAAGTAACAAATAGATTCGAGGGGTTAGATCCGATAGACGGAGTCCCTGAAGAACTATGGATGGATGTTCGTGACATTGTACAGGAGGCAGTGATCAGGACTATCCCCAAGAAAAAGAAATGCAAAAAGGCAAAATGCTTGTCTGAGGAGGCCTTACAAACAGCTGAGAAAAGAAGAGAAGAGAAAGGCAAAGGAGAAAAGGAAAGATATACCCATCTGAATGCAGAGTTCCAAAGAATAGCAAGGGGAGATAAGAAAGCCTTCCTCAGTGATCAATGCAAAGAAATAGAGGAAAACAACAGAATGGGGGAAGACTAGAGATCTCTTCAAGAAAATTAGAGATACCAAGGGAACATTTCATGCAAAGATGGGCTCAATAAACGACAGAAATGGTATGGACCTAACAGAAGCAGAAGACATTAAGAAGAAGTGGCAAGAATACTCAGAAGAACTGTACAAAAGAGATCTTCATGACCCAGAGAACCACGATGGTGTGATCACTCACCTAGAGCCAGACATTCTAGAATGCAAAGTCAAGTGGGCCTTAGGAAGCATCACTACAAACAAAGCTAGTGAGGTGATAGAATTCCAGTTGAGCTATTTCAAATCCTAAAAGACGATGCTGTGAAAGAACTCAATATGCCAGCAAATTTGGAAAACTCAGCAGGGGCCGCAGGACTGGAAAAGGTCAGTTTTTATTCCAATCCCAAAGAAAGGCAGTGCCAAAGAATTTTCAAACTACTGCACAATTGCACTTATCTCACACGCTACCAAAGTAATGCTCAAAATTCTCCAAGCCAGGTTCCAACAGTATGTGAACCGAGAGTTTGCAGATGTTCATGCTGGATTTAGAAAAGGCAGTGGAACCAGAGATCAAATTGCCAACATCTGTTGGATTATCAAATAAGCAAGAGAGTTCCAGAAAAACATCTACTTCTGTTTTATTGATTATGCCAAAGCTTTGACTGTGTGGATCACAACAAACTGTGGAAAATTCTGAAAGAGATGGGAATATCAGACCACCTGACCTGCCTCCTGAGAAATCTGTATGCAAGTCAAGAAGCAACAGTTAGAACCAGACATGGAACAACAGACTGGTTCCAAATTGGGAAAGGAGTTAAGTCAAGGCTGTATATTTAACTCATATGCAGAGTACATCATGAGAAATGCTCGAATGGATAAAGCACAAGCTGGAATCAAGTTTTCCAGGAGAAATATCAATAACCTCAGATATGCAGATGATACCAAACGTATGGCAAAAGCAAAGACGAATTAAAGAGCCTCTTGATGAAGTGAAAGAGGAGAATGAAAAAGTTGGCTTAAAGCTCAACATTCAGAAAACTAAGATCATGGCATCCAGTCCCATATCACTTCATGGCAAATAGATGGAGAAACAATGGAAACAGTGACAGACTTTTTTTTTTTTTGCTCCAAAATTACTGCAAATGGTGACTGCAGCTATGAAATTAAAAGACACTTGTTTCTTGGAAGAAAAATTATGACCAACCTAGACAGCAAGTTGAAAAGCAGAGACATTGATGACAAAGGTCCGTTTAGTCAAAGCTATGGTTTTTCCAGTAGTCACGTATGGATGTGAGAGTTGGACTATAAAGAAAGCTGAGTGCTGAAGAATTGATGCTTTTGAACTGTGGTGTTGGAGAAGACTCTTGAGAGTCCCTTACTGCAAGG
>NW_011494900.1:4590459-4590784 GCF_000754665.1 Bison bison bison | reverse complement strand
ACCCCATGGACTGCAGCCTACCAGCCTCCTCCATCCATGGGGTTTTCCAGGCAAGAGTACTGGAGTGGGGTGCCATCGCCTTCTCCGAACTAATCGTCAGAGAAATGCAAATGAAAACCACAATGAGATATCACCTCATATCTGTCAGAATGCTGCTGCTGCTGCTGCTAAGTCGCTTCAGTCATGTCCAACCCTGTGCGACCCCATAGACAGCAGCCTACCAGGCTCCCCCATCCCTGGGATTTTCCTGGCAAGAAGACTGGAGTGGGTTGCCATTTCCTTCTCCAATGCATGAAAGTGAAAAGTGAAAGTGAAGTCGCTCAGT
>NW_011494900.1:4589442-4590359 GCF_000754665.1 Bison bison bison | reverse complement strand
GAAGAGAAGGGGCTGACAGAGGATGAGATGGTTGGATGGCATCACTGACTTGATGGACATGAGTTTGGGTAGACTCTGGCATTGGTGATAGACAGGGAGGCCTGGCATGCTGTGGTCCGTGGGGTCTCAAAGAGACGGACACAACTGAGTGACTGAACTGAACTGAACTAAACTTCCCCCAGTCCTAAAGAAGGGCATGACGTCTTATTGCTGCATGTAGGATCTAGTTTCCTGACAAAGGATCGAACCTAGGCCCCCTGCAGTGGGATTTTTGAGCCAGCCACTTCCCCACCAGGGAAGTCCCAAGGATTCCACCTTTTGGTTTTTCAGATGGTAAAACTAGGACTAAAGAGATAAAGTGATTAAATAAAAGTGAAAGAATTGGGACTAGAAACAAGTCTGATGATCTCAAGACCTTGTGCCTTCCTAAATCTCTAAGGCCCTTTGTGCATAAGCTAAGGGAGTAATGCCTGTAAGCAATAATAAAACTGTCTTTGAAGAAGTTTGCTTTCAGATTGGAAGGTACTATGGGAAGGGACTGTATCTCTTTCACTTTCTGCTGTCTTGATTATTTATGCTAATTAGGACCAAGTAAACTTAGTTAAGTGAAAGATACAGTCTGTAAATGCTCTTTAAATAATAGCATCAATCTTCTCCCCAATGACTGTTTGAACAGTTTATTTGGTGGTTCTATATTTAATGTAGGGCTTCCCAGGTGGCAGAGAAGTAAAGAATCTGCCTGTCAATATAGGAGACACAGGTTTGATCCCTGGGTCAGGAAGATCCCCTTGAGAAGGAAATGGCTACCCACTCCAGTATTCTTGCCTGGGAAATCCCATGGACAGAGGAGTCTGGCAGTCCACATAACTTAACGACTAAACAATAACACTTAATGTGGAAATAGAACACGAAAAGCA
>NW_011494900.1:4566979-4589342 GCF_000754665.1 Bison bison bison | reverse complement strand
GCAGCAAAAACACTTGAATCACAGGTTTCAAAACAGTCATAATATCATAAATAACTTCATCTCAAAAAAAAATCTTGAAGGACATTTTGAAAAATAGAAATGGAATGAGGGTATTGTGGTAAATAAAAATAGAGAAACGGAAGTCCAGATCTATTGTTATCAATGTCTGAAAGAGCTCCGTGTTAGGGAGGAAATTATTCCCTGCTTCCTACTGCTGTTTTTCATATTTACTTATCTTGTTAACTTTATTAAATCCAACAGGAAATAATTTCGGCATCACCACTAATTTGTTTTGACGTGCCTCAAGAGAGCTATTTTTTCCTTTTAAATGGTGCCTGCTGCTTTCTATCAAACCATGCCCCAACTGAAGGGGCATCTGTTATTGGAATGCCTTTTCAAAAATAACAGTGGAGTCTGAACGTCTGGAAGGTTTACAGTAAAATCTTCTATTTCAGCCCACATTTGTGAGCCCACATTTGTGATGGAATGCTTGGATAGATTTTATTTTTTAAGTCGTTTGAGAAAAATTGTATGTGTGATCATGTTCCTATAGCTGAACATCATCGGTTAAATCTGGCTTCCTGAGAGTTGAGTAAGGGGCATCCCCACTGGAGGTGTGGCCTGAGGTCTGCTCTGAATGAGTCTACAACCCGCAGGGCAGGGGTACAAGTGGAGTTCCATGATCTTTAATGGAAACTCCTAGCTTCTGCCCAGAGTCAGTTTCTAGTAGCATCTATTTTGAATAACTTTAAGCCAATTTGGTCATCTAACAAATATCTAATGTTCTTTCTATCTAATGATCTGCAAGATCACTTATTCACACCCTCACTACCAGTGAGATTGTTAAAACGAATGGCATAGTAAAATGGGAGTACATTATATGAAACTGAGTCGTGGATCAAGTTTTGGCGGATGTGTTAATATTTATTCATAAGCATGAGAAACAAATGCAAAGATATTTAAAAGGCAGAATGGGCCAGTCTTAGAAGGTCAGGTTCTTTATGAAGTTATAGATGCAGGGGACTTCCCTGGTGGTCCAGTGACTAACACTCAGTGCTCCCAATACAGGGGACCCACGTTTGATCCCTGATCAGGGAACTAGATCCGACAAGTTGCAACCAAGAGTTGGTACATCAAAACTGAAAGATCCCACGTGCCACAACCAAGACGGAAGATCCCATGTAATGCAACTAAGACCTGGCACAGCCAAAGAAATTTTTTTTTTTTTTTTTAAGATGCAGGACAGAGAAGATGCAGGAAGCTGAAGCTGGGCTAGCCAGATTCTTCCTCCTAACTTATCACTTATCCCTTATGCTAAGTCACAAACCTACTTGGGTGGATTTAGACACACCAAAGTGCTAAGTAACCACTTCTGAAAAGTATTGATTCCTTATTGGAATTATCAATTGCTAATTAACTACCTCTGAAACTAACCCTAACCCTAACCCTGAAAGGTAGGTTCCTAATGTTAACTAACTGCTGTTAAATTGCTAGACTGGAGTCAATGTGTATCAATACATCATCCCATTGGGAGCTACATACAGCATTATTAGTCTCCCAGACTCCCAAGCTACACACTGCAGAGGGACACTTATCATGGAAAACTGCCTTATCCATCAACAGACTCACACGTCTAACTGAGTAATCATCTCTCCAGTCTACCTTCTCTTCTCATCTCCAGAGCTATTGACCTAGTTTCAGTCCTCAGGAAATTTCCTTGAAAGACTGTTACAGCCTGCTCACTGCTCCTTTTAACCCTCTCTTCCTATGGTTCATTCTCTTTTATCCTAAAAAAGTCAGACCCTGCCACTTGTAGGCATAAAATCTTTGGAGGACCCCTATGGCACCCCACTCCAGTACTCTTGCCTGGAAATCCCATGGATGGAGGAGCCTGGCAGGCTGCAGTCCATGGGGTCGCTAAGAGTCGGACACGACTGAGCGACTTCACTTTCACTTTTCACTTTCATGAATTGGGGAAGGAAATGGCAACCCACCCCAGAGTTCTTCCCTGGAGAATCCCAGGGATGGGGGAGCCTGGTGGGCTGCCGTCTATGGGGTTGTACAGAGTCGGACACGACTGAAGTGACTCAGCAGCAGTATGGCCTTTTGTGTAATATCCAGTCTCCTTAGCTGACCTCAAGCCACTTCTCCCTAAGGACATCTATGCTCTAGCTATCCTACACTTGTCACAAATGTTGTGCCTGGTTTATCCTTCAGGCTCCTGGTAGGCGCAGGTCCTTCCTCCTTTTATTTCCTGGAAAACATCATTTCTTATGTTAAGGCCTCATTCATGTTGCCTCCTCTGTGAAGGGCACAGGAATTGTTCATGCCTTTGTGCTCCCACAGTCCTTTCTGTTTATATTCATCAGCAGCAGCTATTCTGATGTGTATAATACAGAATGCCCAGTCATTTTTGAACTTCATATAAATAATGAATAATTTGAGTTATTTGTCAGTCCTATGTAGTATTAGTCGCTCAGTCATGTCTGACACTTTGCAACCCCATGGACTGTAGCCCACCAGGCTCCTCTGTCCATAGAAATTTCCAGGGAAGACTAATGGAACAACTTGCCATTTTCTTCTCCAGGAGATCTTCCCAACCCACAGATTGAACCTGTGTCTTCTGCATTGCAGGCGGATTCTTTACCATTGAGCCACCGGGGAAGCCCAAGGAGAGACTGCACATGTGGTTTCGAACCAGGGACCTTTTGAGTGTTAGGCAAACGAGATAACCACTACACTACAGAAACTGGGAAGCATTATTGGTTATGCACCTTAATTTAAAACTTAACTGAACATCCATTTTTATTTGCTGGGTCTGGTGAGCTTAGCTGCACTGCAGTTCAACTGTTGACTTGTCCTTCACTTTGAGGTACTTGTATTCTAGTGAGAAACTAGACTCCAGGCCCGGCACCAGGCTTCTAGCCAGTACATGTTTCTTGAATAGAAGAAAGAAAAAAGATCAAAAGAGAAATGAATGTCACTGCTTGTCTTTTTCCATTTGGGAAGATTCCAAATAAAAATGCTGGGTGTCTTTATAGGGATAGGTGAGAATGATCCCCACGCTATGCAGTATTTTAGAGTCAAAAACTGTTCCAGAATGAGGGATGGCGAATGGAGGCAGAGTGGATGGATATTTTCTAGTGTGGAAGCCAAAAGTTATGGCTGGCATATGGAAGCAATAAAAGTAATGACAGTGAAATAATGTTAATTATGTGGAATCCGCATCAATACACTTCGAGAGCATCCCTGTTGAATCCTCACAAATCCTCTGAGGAAGTGCTCATTGTAAGGTGCTGGAATCTTCTACTCCCCCATTTTTGTACCATGTCAGCTCTGGCTCCACTTCCTTCCCAAAGACCACCTTCCGCTCAACCCCCACCCAGGGAGGCTGACTTGGTAGGAGAACTATTCAAAGCCCCACCTTGTACATGGCAGGTAATGCATGAAGTTGCCAGGTTTCTCTGAAGGATTTGCATTCATTCCCATTTCTTGTTTGGGAAGCTTCCTCTGCCAATAAGACTTCACTTTTGTCTCACTCTTGTAGCCATATAACTGCATTAACAAAAGTTTGCTTTAATGGCTTATGACTCTAGAACATAAAGAAATGTTTCAAGGATGGGGAAGGGGATAATAGCATGCAAGATCCTGTATAGAATGGACCATACAGCACCTCCCCACTACACACACTTTCCCTGAGCCCATGATGGGAGACCATTCAAAACGCCAAGTTGAGTAACAGCCCTTAAATGGACATTGTTTGGGTATGAATGGATCCCATTGGCTTTAAATGTTTTGTTCCCCACATAATTCCAATTTTAGGCAGATTGGTTACTATAGAGACTAGAGCCGCCTTCATTATGAATGGTCAAGAAAAGACATCGGTAGAGCAAAGGTCTAGGGTCCAAGGTCCAAGTCTTAGCCCAACCACAGACTCACTGTGAGACTGTCCATACTTATCCAATTGCTGCAATCCTGCCTTAACCAAACAGGAGTGAAAAATATCTGTGCTGGACCCCTTTGGAGAGTAATATTCACATACTTTGTCTTAGGGAGTGGGTAAGATGGACGGATTTGGAACGAGGGAGAACGATTCTAACATAAAGTAAATTTAAGAAAATATTGAACTTGGAAGGCTGCTGTTGATCTACTATGCCATCAACTATCAAATGGGAAAGGACTGATTATCACATGTCACTTCTGGTGTTGGTATGTGGATAACAGTGTCTTGGGGCATTTTTTAAAAAGAGTGTGTGTGTACCATATACACCCAACCTCAAATTCCTAAACATAATTTATAAATTTTCAACTCTTTGTAAATGATTTATCCCTATCTTTTAAAAGGAATGATTATATTCTCTAACACCCCACTGCATGCATTTTGATTTTTCAAACAACTTTTTATTTTTAAGATTTTTGGACATAAAGCTGAGAGGCAAACAGTGCAAAGAATTTCCATGTATCCATTACCCAGCTTAAACAATTATCTCATATTCTATTTCATCTCACTCATCTTTATGTTTTCTTTTCTACACTATGTTAGAGCAAATCCCAGACAACGTATCATTTTGCTTGTAAACTGTGATAGCTTTTTATTTTCTTTAATAGATAAAAGCTTTCTTTACATAACAATAATGTGCTATTTTCACACGCAGAATAACTGACAATTCCTTAATATTTTCTAGTATTTAATTCATGTTCAATCCCAGGTAATCTCAAAAATACCCTTTTGTAGTCAGTTTGTTGCATTTAGAATTCATGCATGGCCCAGGCATTGTGTTTATGTCTCTTGAGCATCTTTTAATCTTGACCTCCTTTCCCTCTCTATTACGGGCAAGAGCATGTGTGTATGTGTATGTGTGTTGGGCAGGGTTGGGGTTGGGGTGGGAGTTAACATTATCATCACCATTGGTAGTATTTTGCTGAACAATTTGTAAGTTAGTGACATTTTACTCTTAAATATGGGTTTCCCAGGTGGCTCAGTAGTAAAGAATCCTCCTGCCAAGCGGGAGACTCGAGTTTGATCCCTGGGTTGGGAAGATCCCCTGGAGAAGGAAATGGCTACCCTTCCAGTATTCTTTCCTGGAAAATTCCATGGACAGAGGAGCCTGTCAGGCTACAGTCCATGCGATCACAGAGTAGGACATGACTTACTGACAAAACAACAACAATGATCCTTAAATATTTCAATCTATTCCCACTAAGAACAAGGGCATTCTCCTGCAAAGTCCCATTAAAATATCACATTAGGAAATCTAACACCAATACAATACTATCATCTATTATTCATTCTGTCTTCATATTTCCTCACTTGTTCTCATAATGCCCTTTGTAGCTTTCTTTTAAAAAATCTAGGAGTGACTATAAAATCAAATGTTGTATTTTGTCTTCATGTCTCTTAGATTTCCTTCAATCTAGAACATTCATTCCCCAGATGTTTTTGTCCTTCATGTTGAAAATTTTAGGTGTCTTGGCCAATTATTGGGCAGGATGAAACCTCAGTTTGATTTGCGATTGTTTTTAGTTTTTAGGAGAACTAATGAAACAATTTAGCTCAAAGTTTCCACATGTTGAGGCTGTTTTGCTCCTCCTCTTACTGGTGTGCATTCCCTATCTGACTTCAGGGATGTGTGCCCTGAGAGCAGCACTTATGTCTTGTATTTTTTTTATGTCCTAATGTGGAATAAGACTCAAGTTTATTTTCAGGGGATTTTGCAGGGTCTTAAGGATGCATCTGGACCACTTATTCTTGGTCTTGCTCTTGAGGTTCTTCCTTGTTTCAATTCAAAGAACAGCAGTGTGGAAGGGACAGCCTCAATGTATGCAAACTTTGAGCTAAATTATAACAAAGCATGCTACATATGCTCTCCCTAGTTGCTCAGATGGTAAAGCATGTGCCTGCAGTGTAGGAGACTTGGGTTCGATCCCTGGGTTGGGAAGATCCTCTGGAGTAGGACATGGCAACCCTTAAACTCAGCCTGGCCTCTTCCACCTAGAAGTGTGGAGTTTCCCATCCATATCTCACAGTGAGAACAGAAGGCACGTTGATCCTGTGTGGATCTCCAGTCAACAGAGTTGTCTGTGTCCACTCTTGCCCTTTGGCCCCTGGTGCGAACCCTGCTGTAGCCGAGAGGACTGGCTTGTGTTGGTCCTCGGTAGCTGTGTATGGCTGGTGTGGATGAACCACAGAACAGCTTATTGTTTATTTTCTGGCCAGATGTCCTGGGGCCACTTAGCAGCTATCAAATTAGGATCTCCTAAAATAATGTTGGAGGTTGGCAGGAGGGCACAGTCTGGTAAGGTATGCCATCTCCATGAGGGTCTTTGTGTCCATGCCAGCAGCTTCTTTCCTTCCTTTGCCAGGGATGTGTATTCTGTGGGGCCCTCTCTGCCATCACCAAGGAGACGGTTGGGGCTGGGCAGGGGGTGTGCAGATGGTGCCTCAAGTTTAGTCACTGCTACAAGTCTGCTTGTTTCTTGCCCACATAGCTGTACTTTACCTAGCAGGCCATGTAGTGGAAGATCTGGGAAGAAGAAGGACAGGATAGGAAAATGCTCTCTGGTAGCACAAACAGTGAATGATTTTGAATCACGAGGAAATCCTACCTCCCCATCCACTCTACCTCAGGTATCATCCTGTGCCAGATTCTGACCGACAACTATGCCCCCCCAAAGGAAAATTGGGTACTTTCCATGGGAACTAGGAGCAAATCTGTACTGTTCATGCTTTTCAGAGTTTTATAGGGGAAATGGAAAAGAACAAAAGGGTGAAGGACAGTAGTGACCTACCACCTCTAGTGACCAGGCATGAAATATTCATCATTATAATAGTGATCATAGTTGCCATACAATGTGCTGTGCTGTGTTTAGTCACTCAGTCATGTCCAACTCTTTGCAACCTCATGGACTGTAGCCCGCCAGGCTCCTCTGTCCATGGGGATTCTCCAGGCAAGAATACTATAGTGGGTTGCCACGTCCTTCTCCAGGGGATCATTCCAACCCAGGAACTGAGCCCAGGTCTCCCACATTGCAGGCAGATTCTTTACCATCTCAACAACCAGGGAAGCCCAAGAATACTAGAGTGGGTAGCCTATCCCTTCTGCAGGGAATCTTCCCAGCACAAGGATCAAACCAGGGTCTCCTGCATTGCAGGTGGATTCTTACCAGCTGAGCTACCAGGGAAGCCCATACAACAGTTATTCTATTTAATTCTCCCACACAGTGTTAAGGAGAGATTGCAGTTTCCACAGAAAAGGGGAAGATGCTAAAGCTCAGATTTAGATCTGAGATCAGACAGATTTGCAGCCACTTAGATGATCAGTGGAGGGCTAGGACTTGACCCAGTTTTTTGATAAGTGTCACAAGGAGTTTTCTATAATTCTCTCCACAACCTCCAATCTCATCATATCAAATTAGACTTAATATCCAAAGGGCTTCTTCAGAGGACAGAAGACTTGCTTGGCCTAGGATTGTTGATATAGACATCAATACAAAGAATTATGTATCTTCATATAAAAGATTCATGTAAAACTCAATTCATAAAATTAATTCATATAAAACTGAATTATGTATGTGTGTTTGTATGTGTGTGTATAGTATGGGTACATATCTTGTGCTAATGAGTCTAGATGATAGGATGGAGGTACAGAAAGGTGAAACACAACAATAATTGTTTTTAGTATCAGTGCTTTTCCCAAACAACTCATTTCTAGAGCCAGGTCTGCTGAATAGCTGTAGCTGCTGCTGGCTTGAAGGCTATAGTGTCAGAAAATGTAATTGAAAGGGAGGTAAGGGTAGAGGAGAGAAGGATGCTCCTAAGTGTGTGAGGGGAAGCTGCAAAAACCCAGGCTGCCTCTGCGTCTGGCTTTGGGACTCCCAGACCAGCAGAGCTCTGGCTCTTTGCCTGTGTATGGGAGGAGGGAACTTGAAGCTGGGCCAGAGGTCTGGCCAGATCAGAGGCTGAACCCCTGAACTGCTAAGGGAATAGAATATTTTGAGTTTAGAGCCTGGGAAGTTTGTTTAGAAGGACATAGGAAACGAAATATTGGAAAGGAATAGCTAGGGCTATCTTCATTCATATTAGGCCTGTGTCTTCATGGACTATATTCCCATGCTCCAATCTTTGCAGCTGAAGGATTAAAAATGTCATGTCTTGGTTTTCCACAGCATGCTGAATCAGTGGTTTTGCCCCAGTGATCATCATCTATATGTTATTGCAGGAGACACTGAGACAATTTGAAATCTCTAGGAGAAAGAAAAGGATGGAGTTTATTTTCCATTCCTTTTCCAAAATAGTGTCCTAGACATCCAAAACATCAAGACAGAATGGAAAGAGGCTCTGGACTCAGAGAGACCATTCAAATCCCAGATTTACCATTTATAAGCTGTGTGACCTTGCTAATTTCCTCAGCCTCTCTGAACCTCAATATCTCCATGTGAAAAATATAAAGAATAATGCCATATAATGGCTTATGAGGGTGGAAAGATATAATATACGCCAAAAGGG
The DNA here is from genome assembly GCF_000754665.1 of Bison bison bison. Classification (NCBI taxonomy): domain Eukaryota; kingdom Metazoa; phylum Chordata; class Mammalia; order Artiodactyla; family Bovidae; genus Bison; species Bison bison. The sequence goes on along the minus strand of NW_011494900.1, from coordinate 4,580,836 downwards.
CTAGGCCTGTTCCCAGTACAAAGTTAGAACTGGTTTCCTTCCTCTCTCCACCTCCGATGCTCATCTTTCCCTTTTTCCTTTTACCCGAAATCAGCACTTTAGAAAAGGCATTATTTATATTTTTAATTTCTCCTGAAAGGCTGAGCAAATCTAGCATGTGGATTGGATGATGTGTATGAGATGAGTGTTTATGAGAACTGCACCAGGGGATGGGACATCCTCTTCTATGCAAACAGTTGGCTGCAGCTCAGAAAAGGGGACAGACGGCCCAGCCCAGGTGTACACAGGCCAAGAAAGACCAACAACACTAACAGAAGCCAAGTAATTTCCCCACCAGGCAGAAATTTAAAACATAGGATATGTTTCCAGACATCTGTTTCTGTTGGGGGTCCTAGCACTGATCCTTGCTTGAGGGTCTGAGTGCCTAATTGCTGGAGGCATCTCAAAAGAAATTTAATCAATGGAGGCAGAAACAAATCAGTTGGCAAGCTAGCCCAAATGAGGTGCCCTCCACTAGAATCCTATAATTGCCTGAGTTGGATTCCCATCAGACAAGATACCCAGTGAAATAGTGGAAAGCTTTTTGTATCTGGAGTGAATAGAGATCTAGTGTAGGAAAATCACCAGAAAACTGAAGAAGGCAAATACAATGCTGAACACTTGACTGTAGCCCTACAGTGAATTTTTGTTTCTGTTCTAAAGTTTTCTCAATAAGCCTGTAATAATTTTCAAAGAGACAGATGATAACAATGACTAGTGAAACAGAGGCAGAGGTAAAGGGGAAAAGTAATATGTGTTCCAAGTTAGAGCTGTATGTTTGATAATGCAGATCTGGAACTTTGTGGTTCTGAGATGTAACTGCCTTAAAGTAACACAGCCTTTTCTCTCAGTGTGTGTGTGTGTGTGTGTGTGTGTATGCGCATGTGCATACATGTATATGTGACCAGTAACTGGTCAAAGGCAATTCCAAAGGAGGGGGTGTAGAGACTTTTTCAGCAAAGCAGAGCTCTTGAACAAGTTTTTAAAACTCACAAGGTGACCACTCTGAGCAAGACCCTTACCTGACTGTAGAAGAATTAGTGTGAGGGTGCAGAGCTTTGGAATCAGAGAGCTCACTAGAACCCCAAATCGTCCAGTTACAAACTATGTGGCTTTGGGCAAGATTCTTGTCTGAGTTAAGGGGAGATATAGGATAAGTGTGGGAAGGCTGGACCTGGCTCGAATGGAGGCACTGCTGAAATTGAGTATTGATGTTCTGCTGCCTTCCTCACAAGTATGAACTGGTTTCTTCCCTGGGCAGGCACTGCTCATAGTCTGCTCGGTGCTGTTTGACCCACGTTGCACTCCCCAATCATATATTAGGTGGATTTGCTTAGTTATTGGGAAGGGCAGGCCCCCTCCTAACCTCAGGAGAGTGAGTCATGGTTACTCTAAGCCCAGGGTAACCCCATCCCCCTTTCCAGTTTAAGGAAGGCTTGAAGCTTTTGTTAAGAATTTTGCTCTCCTAGTAAAAGGCACAGATGTCGCTTGCAAAGCTGTTCTCCTTTCCTTCTATTTTCAAAGTGCAAGTGATGCCTGAAACTGCAGCCGCCATCTTGGGGTCACGATGTAATAAACACAAGGATTAAAAAGTGAATACCCAAAGATGAAGAAACTGGTTGTTACAGATGTAAAGAACAGACTTTTGGACTCAGTGGGAGAAGGAGAGGGTGGGATGATTTGAGAGAATAGCATTGAAATATAAAATAGATAACCAGTGCGAGTTTGATGCATAAAGCAGGGCACACAAAGCTGGTGCCCTGGGACAACCTGGAGCAATGGGGTAGGCAGGGAGGTGGGAGATAGGTTCAGGATGGGGGGACCTATGCTGATTCATATTAATGTAAGGCAAAACCATCACAATATGGTAAAGTAATTATCCTCCAATTAAAATAAACAAATACACTTTTTAAAAAGAAACTGGTTGTTAGAAGACAGAAAGAACCTGAATTCTTGATGATATGATTGAGCACTTAACTGCTGAACTTCTTATTTGCTGAGATGAATAAATGTCTGTATTTCTTGAATCACCCTTAATTGGGTTTTCTGTCATTTGCAACTAAAAGCATTCCTATCTGATATTCCTTCCTTTTGAACAGCATCTCTTTCTGAACTGCTGAAAAGTCAGCACCCTCTCTCATAGCCCAACTGCCATCTTTGTTTTCAACAAGCTTCAAGGGATCCCTGCTAAGGTAATAGCTGGACATAATGTATGTTTTTATCAAAGAGTATTTATTCCTTTTTAACATAGGATTCCTGGGGCTGGGAAAATTTCATCAGACAAAGGCATAAAACCATCATGGTAGAACGACAGGTTGTGGAATGGATACTTGGCAGCGGACCGAAGTCTTAATTTCTGTCCCTTCAATCCCAGTGGTATAAGTGACCACCTGGTCTACCTACGTCTGTTCCCCCAGAGACTTGCTCTACCCCATGCACTCAAAGTGTGGTGCACCAGCAGCACTAGCATCACTTGAGGCCTTTAAAAAATGCAACATGCCAGGCCCCACCCAAACCTGTGGAATTGGAGCCTGAATTTTAACAGAAACCTCCAAGTGACTCATAGGCACATTAAAGTTTGAGAAGTGTACCCCAGAAGACAGAATTGCTAGAGTTAGAAAAAGATCAATTTTCTAGTACCAGGAGAATAGTTGGCAAGGCACAATGTTATAATGAAAAACTCTCATATTATCTTTTTGTCCAGCTATAGGGATCTGGGGTAAATCACATTTGTTGAATCAGATCAGATCAGTCACTCAGTCGTGTCTGACTCTTTGCGACCCCATGAATCGCACCACGCCAGGCCTCCCTGTCCATCACCAACTCCCGGAGTCCACTGAGACTCACGTCCATTGAGTCAGTGATGCCATCCAGCCACCTCATCCTCTGTCATCCCCTTCTCCTCCTGCCCCCAATCCCTCCCAGCATCAGAGTCTTTTCCAGTGAGTCAACTCTTTGCATGAGGTGGCCAAAGTACTGGAGTTTCAGCTTTAGCATCAGTCCTTCCAAAGAAATCCCAGGGCTGATCTCCTTCAGAATGGACTGGTTGGATCTCCTTGCAGTCCAAGGGACTCTCAAGAGGCTTCTCCAACACCACAGTTTAAAAGCATCAATTCTTCGGCGCTCAGCCTTCTTCGCAGTCCAACTCTCACATCCATACATGACCACAGGAAAAACCATAGCCTTGACTAGACGGACCTTTGTTGAATAAATAAGTTCAATTCTCTCAGAGTCATCTGAACATGGAGACAAGAACCATCTAGCAAAACTCACTTGTTTCAAGATTACATCTTATTTTTTGAAAGAGACATGAGTTATGTAGAAATCGAGAGATATAACGGAGATAGAAATAGTGGTGCTGTGGTCTAAGGAAGGACGACTGGGGCCCAACATGCCCTCACATTCAGTTCAGTTCAGTTCAGTCGCTCAGTTGTAGGCCCTCAATTAGGTAGCTTCATGTGAGCATCCACCCCTCCCTCAAAAGCTCAGAATCTCGTTATTGGCAGTGCCTGGTGATCACATGATAAAAGAATTATCCATATCAATAAAAACAAACCTTAGTTTGCATGAGACTCAAGGATGTAAACAAAATTAATTAAATAAAATATACAACCATCCCATTAGCAGAAAAACTTTCTTTGGCTTGTTTCAGGGAATTTTCTCCATGTGGCAATCTTATGGTAACCCAAGTCATAATCAGAAGTCATCTTACTGATTTATCAGGAGATATCCATAAATCAGGGGCCAGACTTCTTGAAAGTTCCAAAAATCAGTTCATTTTTTAAATGACAGACTTATCTGGGGGGCAAAATCAAAATGAGAAGGATGCTTTGTGTGCATGGAATCATCAGGGAATAAAAAGAAAGGCATATTCCCTCCCCTTACAGAGTACAACCCACATGTTAGGATTTGCTGGTGGGCTGTAACCAGTTGTGAAGTAGTCACCAGCAATTTATAAGTTAAAGTTCTGAAGTCTGCATGTGATGTGATGCTTTGGAAAGCCTCAAGACTACCCTCGGGCTCAACGATTTGCTGGCACTCACAAGACTCAGAAATTGTGATGCTGACAGTTGCGGTTTACTAAAGGGAAAGGATCCAGATTAAAATCCATAGAGAAAAGTGCATGGAAAGAAATCCAGGTGAAACCAGGTACCAGCTGCCAGCTCTCCCCTCCAAGTGGAGTTGCAGGAGGATACACTTTACTTGCCAGCAATTGTGTGTGATAACACATGTGAAGGGCTGCCAAACAGGGACGCTCCCCTGAGTCTTGGTGTCAAGGGTGTTTTAACTTAACAGCATTTGAAGGAGGATTGTCAGTCATGGGCTATTGTGAGACAAAAATAATGAGAGGCTGAACTATAGTTGTAGATATGGAAAGAAGAGTCTTACTAGAGACAATTCAGATACAGAATCTATGAGATTAAAGTTTAAGAATTCTGTAAATAGTGACCTGTCAGAGAAAGCAATGGAAAAGAAGTCGAGAGTCACACATATTTCAGGTGACTGGGATGACTGTGTGCTACCACAAGAAACAGGGAAAATGGAAAATGGGTCCTGGAGACAATGAGAAGAGGCACGGGTGGGTGGGGTGGGTCAGAGATAATCCATTAGATTTGGAAATGCTGATTGTGAAAAAGAATGTCCAAATGATGTCCATCACGGCATTAAAAAAAAGATCCTGTAGTTGTGAGAGGGTTGAGGTCTGAGAAACCTTAGCATCAAGGTCATGTGGAAATAAATAACATTATCTTGAATAGATACTTTATCCAAAGACCTACAAAGAGCTAATAAGCACATGAAAAGGTACTCAACATCGCTAATTATTAGAGAAATGCAAATCAAACCCACAACAAGATATCACTTTACACCTGTTAGAATGGCCATTATCAAAAAGTTTACAGATAACAAATGTTGGAGAAAGTATTAGTCCCTCAGTCATGTCTGACTCTTAAGTGACCCCATGGACTGTAGTTCACCAGGCTCCTCTGTCCATGGAACTCTCCAGGCAAGAATACTGTAGTGGATAGCCATTTCCTTTTCCAGGGGATCTTCCCAACCCAGGGATCTAACCTGGGTTTCCTGCATTGCAGGCAGATTTTTTATTGTCTGAGCTACCAGGGAAGAAATGATGGAGAAGATGTGGAAAAATGGAACCCTCCTACACTGCTGGTGGGAATGCAAATTGGTGCAGCCACCATGGAAAACAGTAAGCAGACTCCTTAAAAAGCTACCAATAAAACTACTATATGACCCAGCAATTCCTCTCCTGAGTAGATATTTAGAAAAAATGAAAACACTAATTCAAAAAGATACATGCACCCAAATTTTCATAGCAGCACTGTTTACAATAGCAAGACATAGAAGTAACCTAAACGTCCATTGACAGAGGAATGGATAAAGAAGATATGCTACATATATACAATAGAATATTATTTAGCTATTAAAAATAATGAAAAATGTCATTTGTAGCAACATGGAGGGACCTAGAGAGTGTCATACTGAGTGAAATAAGTCAGACAAAGAAGGAGAAATATTGTATAACATCCCTTATATGTGGAATCTAAAAAGAAATGATACAAATGGACTTACTTATAAAATAGAAAGAGATTTGCAGACTCAGAAAACGAACTTATAGTTGCCGGGGGAAGGGGTAGTTAGGGAGTTTGTAAAGGTCATGTACACACTGCTATATTCAAAATGGATAACCAACAAGGACCTACTGTGTAGCATGTGGAACTCTGCTCAATGCTGTGTGCCAGGCTGGACTGGGGGTGGGTGGGCAGGGCGTGGGGGAGAAAGGGTATATATATATATATGTATATGGCTGTGTCACTTTGCTGTTCACCTGGAGCTATCACAACATTGTTAATCGCCTATACCCCAATAAAAAATAAAAAGTTTAGGGAGCGCAAGATGGCGGAGGAGTAGGTGGACGTGGGGTACATCTCTCTCCACAGATACATCAGGAATACACCTTCAGACACAGAAGTGCACGCAGAACACCAGCTGAGAGAGGAGTAACTGACCAGCAGAATAGAATATATAGAACCACGCAAAACTTGGTAGGATGAAGGAACTAGGGGGAAAAACAGGAGTGTTAGTAGGGGTGGATCTGCCCTCTGTGGGTGGGGGAACTGAAGCAGGGGTCTGATCCCCACATCAGGGCAACTGTCTTAGTCGCAGGAGGAACATTTAAGGCTAAGAGTGAAACAGCTGATTGGAAAGAGAATGGAAAGAGAATCAGATAGTCCTTGCCACAATCATACATACCCCAGACAGGGATGCAGGTCCCCTGGAAGGCGCAGTGGCTGGCAGCTGGAGTTTAGGGATTGTGGAGCAATCCCAGGGTGAAGGCTACTGTTGACTGTGGAGAGACTGATCGTGGGGATATGAGAGAGGAGATTGTGGTTGGAACTGCCTGTGGAGGAAAGCTGGGCAGCCATGGAAGCAAGGAGATACTGCTGAGTTATGTGTAGGGGCTGGAGCCATCACTATAGCCCCTCTTACCCCACACACCAGCATTGGCAGCTGAACAATAGAGAGGCTGGCCCATCAAATGCCTGATGCCCAGAACTACAGAGTAGTTCCCCACCCAGGGTGCCCCTTTAAGTGCCTGACACACCGACCTACAGAGTAGGATCCCAGCCAGAAGGACCTCTCTGTGTGCCTGACACACGGAACAACAGAGAAGGACCCCAGGCAAGGGAGCCCTCTAAGTGCCTGAATGGGCAGATCTGCGAAGAAAGACTGGCCAGAGAGGCCTTCTGATCAACAGCTACAAGAGGCCAGAAAAAAGACTCTGATAGGGCCGTAACTCCTGTGGCAGAGGCAGTCCATGTCCCTGCATAGTTGGTGCCACAAGGGTTCCCGCAGGCCAAGCAGCTGCACCACCTTCACGCTCAACTCTCACTGGGGCAGAGCTGCCACAGGCAAAAAAAGGCTTGCCTCTATGCACTCAGGGTCACTTCGGTCATGTCCTACTCTTTGCAACCCTGTAGACTGTGGTCTGTCAAGCTTCTCTGTCAAGGGCATTCTCCAGGCAAGAATACTGGAGTATATTGGCCAGTACTGGTTGCCATACCCTTCTAGAGCACTATATTTTCTGTTGCCCTAGCTACCAACTCCCCTGAGAACCTGGTGCTGCCAGAACCCCTGCAACCCAAGCAGCTGCATAACCTCCACATCTGGCCCTCACAGGGCCAAACCCAAGTCCTCCAGGGCAGCCTCGAGCAAACACCAGTGGATGACCTACCTGCAAAGGTGAAAATAAAAGCACAATTGAAGCCCAAGGGGCAGTGTGGCTAAGGAAGAAGACCCAAAACCTTCCCACCAGCTGAACAAGCTGCAGATTAAATCCACACGATCAACTGGGCAGACTCTATGTCTATGGAAGAGATAAAATGACATTGAGAGTTCCCACAAAAGAAAATGCACTCGTTCTGATAGTTGTGAGCATTGGAGTCAAGAATACACAGGAATAAGACCAGATTAGAATCTGAGCTGCCCCACAACAGGTCCAGAGATCAGCACAGTATTGGAGGGCATCCTAGGGAGAGATCAAACCCTGAGCCTTTGAAGTGGGAGCACTGACTCCAAGGTCCTAGACTACCAGAGAACTACCAGAACTGGCCCTAGACTACCAGAACCCTAGGGAGTATCAAATAGTGAGAACTCACACAAAGAAAACAACTTGAATACAAGATCCAGCATCACCCAACTACCAGTAACACCCTGTGCAGGATGCCTCATTTAAACAACAAACAAAACAAAAATACAAACCCAATCATCAGCAGACAGGATTACTCAGCCTTGCCCATCAGAGGAAAACAAACAAACAAACAAAAAACTCAGCACAAATCTCACCCTATACAAAGCTTACAAAAACCACTGGACCAACCTTAGGAGAACAGAAATCAAATGGAAGAAAAAATTCAACACTGAAAGGGAAAGGGAGACCTCAAACAAAATAAGTTAAAAAAATAATGAAAAGGCAGAGAAATATTACACAAATGAAGGAACAAATTAGAAACATAGAAGTCCAAATAAATGAAGAGGAAATAGTCAAAATACCTTAAAAGGAATTCAGAATGATGATAGTAAAGATGATCAAAAACCTTGAAAACAAAATGGAGAAAATGCAAGAATCTAGAAGAATTGAAGAATAAACGTACAGAAATAAACAACACGATTACTGAAATTAAAAATACTCGAAGGAATCAATAGCAGAATATCTGAAGCAGAAGAAAGAACCAGTGAGCTGCAAGATAAAATGGTGGACATAACTTCTGAAGAGCAGAATAAAGTAAAAAGAATGAAAAGAACTGAGGACAGTCTCAGATACCTCTGGGACAATATCAAATGCACCAATGTTTGAATTATAGGGGTCCCAGAAGAAGAAGAGAAAAAGAAAGGGTATGAGAACATTTCTGAAGAGATTATAGTTGAAAATTTTCCCAAAATGGAAAAGGAAATAGTCAATCAAGTCCAAGAGGCACAAAGAGTGCCATACATGATAAACCCAAGGAGAAACACACCAAGACACATTCTAATCAAACAAAGACCTAACACAAAGAAAGAATATGAAAAGCAGCAAGAGAGAAGCAACAAGTAATATACAAGGGAAACCCCATATGTTTAACAGCTGCTCTTTCAGTAGAAACTCTGCAGGCCAGAAGGGAATGGCAGGATATATTTAAAGTAATGAAATGGAAAAATCTACCACCAAGATTACTGTAGCTGGCAAGGATCTCATTCAAAATTGATGGAGAAATAAAAAGCTTTTCACAGAAGCAAAAGTTAAGAGAATTCAGTACCACCAAACCAGCTTTACAACAAATGTTAAAGGGACTTATACAGTCAAGAAATACAAGACAAGAAAAAAGATCTACAAAATCAACCCCAGACAATCAAGAAAATGGTACTAGGAACATATATATCAATAATTACTTTAAATGTAAATGGATTAAATGCTCCAACCAAAAGACACAGACTGGATGAATGGATACAAAAACAAGACCCATATATATGCTATCTACAAGAAACACACTTCAGACCTAAAGACACATATAGACTTGTAAGAGGAGGGAAAAATATATTCCATGCAAATGGTAAGCAAAAGAAAGCTGGAGTAGCAGTCCTCATATTAGAAAAAAATAGACCTTAAAATAAGGAATATACAAGAGATAGGGAAGAACACTACATAATGACCAAGGGATCAATCCAAGAGGAAGACATAACAATTGTAAATATCTATGCACCCAACATAGGAGCACCTCAATACATAAGACAAACACTAACAGACAAAAAAGGAAAAATTTGTATGACAGTGAAATTGTCTTTAAAGACATAAAAAAAAGTCTTTAATTTAAAGACAGTAACACAATAATAGTAGGAGACTTTAACACCTCACTCACACCATTGGACATACCATCAAAACAGAAAATTAATAAGGAAACAGAAGTCTTAAATGATATATTAGATGAGATGGATCTCATTGATATCTTTGGGACATTCTATCCAAATGCAGAAGAATACACCTTTTCAAGTGCACATGGGACATTCTCTAGGATAAACCACATCTTGGATCACAAATCAAACCTCAGTATATTTAAGAAAATTGAAATCATATCAAGCACCTTCTCTGACCACAATGCTATGAGACTAGATATCAATTACAAGAAAAAAAACTTTAAGAAAAACAAACACATGGAGATTAAACAATACATTTCTAAATAAACAATAGGTTACTGAAGAAATCAAAAGGAAATCAAAAACTTCTAGAAACAAATGACAATGAAAACACAACTCAAAACCTATGAGATGCAGCAAAAGCAGTTCTAAGAGGGAAGTTTATAGCAATACAATCTTACCTCTGCTGCTGCTGCTAAGTTGCTTCAGTCGTGTCCAACTCTGTGTGACCCCATAGATGGCAGCCCACCAGGCTGCCTCGTCCCTGGGATTCTCCAGGCAAAAACACTGGAGTGGGTTGCCATGTCCTTCTCCAATGCATGAAAGTGGAAAGTGAAAAGTGAAAGTGAAGTTGCTCAGTCGTATCCGACTCTTCGCGACTCCACGGACTGCAGCCCACCAGACTCCTCCATCCATGGGATTTTCTAGGCAAGAGTACTGGAGTGGGGTGCCATCACCTTCTCTGAATCTTACCTCTAGAAACAAGAAAAACATCGAATAGACAACCTAACTTTACACCTAAAACAACTGGAAAAAGAAGAACAAAAAGCCCCAAAATTAGTAGAAAGAAAGAAATTATAAAGATCCATGCAGAAATAAATGAAAAAGAAATGAAAGAAACAATAGTAAAGATTAATAAAACTAAAAGCCGGTTCTTTGAGAAGATAAACAAAATTGACAAACCTTTAGCCAATTTCATCAAGGAAAAAAAGACAGAAGAATCAAATCAACAGAATTAGAAATGAAAAAGGAGAGGTTACAACAAATAATGCAGAAATACAAAGGATTATAAGAGTATTATGAACAATTATATGGCAATAAAATGGATAACCTTGAAGAAATGGACAGATCCTTAGAAAAGTTCAACCTTCCAAGACTGAACCAGGAAGAAATAGAAATTATGAACAACCCAATTACAAGCACTGAAATTGAAGCTATGATCAAAAATCTCCCCCAAAATGAAAGCCCGGATGGCTTTCACAGGAGAAATCACCAGATGGCTTCACAGGAGAATTCTATCAAACATTCAGAGAAGAGCTAATGCCTATCTTTCTAAAACTCTTTCAAAAAATCAAAGAGGAAGGAACACTTTCAAACTCATTCTACAAGGCCACCATCACCCTGATACCAAAACCAGACAAAGGCAACACATAAAAAAAGAAAACTACAGGCCAGTATCACAGATTGTGAACATCTGTGATGAACACAGATGCAAAAATCCTCAACAAAATTTTAGCAAACAGAATTCAGCAACACATTAAAAAGATCATACACCATAATCAAGTTGGGCTTATTCCAGGGATGCAAGAATTCTTCCGTGTACACAAATCAATCAATGTGATAACACCATATTAACAAATTGAAAGATAAAACTCATATGATAATCTCAATAGATGCAGAAAAACCTTTGACAAAATTCAGCACCCATTTATGATTAAAACTCTTCAAAAAATGGGCATAGAAGGAACCTACCTCAACATAATAAAGGCCATATATGATAAGTCTACAGCAAACATTATTCTCAATGGTGAAAACCTGAAAGCATTCCCCCTAAGATCAGGAACAAGACAAGGGTGTCCACTTTCACCACTATTATTCAAAATAGCTCTGGAAGTCCTAGCTAAACCAATCAGAGAAGAGAAAGAAATAAAAGGAGTCCAGATTGGAAAAGAAGTAAAGCTCTCACTGTTTGCAGATGACATGATACTGTACGTAGAAAACCCTACGGATAATATCAAAAATTTACTAGAGCTAATCAGTGAATTTAGCAAAGTTGCAGGATACAAAATCAATACACAGAAGTCACTTGCATTTCTAAATACTAACAATGAAAAATCAGAAAGAGAAATTAAGGAAGTAATCCCATTCACCATTGCAACAAAAACAATTAAATATCTAGGAATAAACTTCCCTAAGGAGTCAAAAGAACTGTACACAGAAAAGTATAAGATGCTAATGAAATAAATCAAAGATGACATAAACAGATGGAGAGATATTATATGTTCCTGGGCAGGAAGAATCAATATTGTGAAAAATGACTATACTACCAAATGCAATCTACAGATTCATTGTGATCCCTATCAAATTACCAATGGCATTTTTCACAGAACTAGAACAAAAAATTTCACAATTTGTATGGAAACACAAAAGACCCCGAATAGCCAAAGCAATCTTGAGAAAGAAGAATGGAGCTGGAGAAATCAATCTTCCTGACTTCAGATTATACTACCAAGCTAGAGTCATCAAGACAGTATGGTACTGGCATAAAAACAGAAATAAAGACCAATGGAACAAGATAGAAAGCCCAGAAATACCCATGCACTTATGGGTACTTTATTTTGACAAAGGAGGCAAGAGTATACAATGGGGGCAAAGACAGCCTCTTCAATAAATGGTGCTGGAGAAACTGGACAGCTACATGTAAAAGAACAAAATTGAACACTTCCTAACACCATAAACAAAGATAAACTCAAAATGGATTAAAGACCTAAATGTAAGACCAGAAGCTATCAAAGTCTTAGAGGAAAACATAGGCAGAATACTCATGACAAAAATCAAAACAAGATCCTCTATGACCCACCTCCTAGAGTAATGGAAATAAAAACAAAAGTAAACAAGTGGGACCTGATTAAACTTAAAAGCTTTTGCACAGCAAAGGAAACTATAATCAAGGTGAAAAGACAACCCTTAGAATGGGAGAAAATAATAGCAAATGAAACAACTGACAAAGGATTAATTTCCAAAATATACAAGCAGCTCATATAACTTAATATCAGAAAAACAAACAACCCAATCAAAAAGTGGGAAAAAGACCTAAACAGACATTTCTCCAAAGAAGACATACAGATGGCTAACGAACACATGAAAAGATGTTCAACATCACTTATTATTAGAGAAATGCAAATCAAAACTACAATGAGATACCACCTCACACCAGTCAGAATGGCCATCATCAAAAAATCTACAAACAATAAATGCTGGAGAGGGTATGGAGAAAAGAGAATGCTCTCGCACTGTTGTTGGGAGTGTAAATTGATACAGTCACTATGGAGATTCCTTAAAAAACTAGGAATAAAACCACCATATGACCCAGTGATCCCACTCCTAGGCATATATCCTGAGGAAACCAAAATTGAAAGACACATATATCTCATTGTTCATTGCAGCACTATTTACAGTAGCTAGAACATGTAAGCAACCTAGATGTCCATCTACAGATGAATGAATGGATAAAAGAACTTGTGGCACATATACATAATCGAATATTACTCAGCCATAAAAAGGAACAACTTTGAGTCAGTTCTAATGAGGTGGATGAACCTAGAACTTATTACACAGAGTGAAGTAAGTCAGAAAGAGAAAGATAAATACCATATTCTAATGCAAATATATGAAATCTGAAACAATGATACTGCACAATTTACTTATAGGATATCAATGGAGAAACAGACATAGAGAATAGACTTATGGACATGGGGAGAGGGAAGGAGAGGGTGAGATGTATGGAAAGAGTAACATGTAAACTTACATTTAGTTCAGTTCAGTTCAGTCGCTCAGTTGTGTCCAACTCTTTGCGACCCCATGAATCCCAGCATGCCAGGCCTCCCTGTCCATCACCAACTCCCAGAATTCACTCAGACTCATTTCCTTCGAGTCAGTGATGCCATCCAGCCACCTCATCCTCTGTCATCCCCTTCTCCTCCTGCCCCCAATCTCTCCCAGCATCAGAGTCTTTTTCAATGAGTCAACTCTTCGCATGAGGTGGCCAAAGTACTGGAGTTTCAGCTTTAGCATCAGTCTTTCCAATGAACACCCAGGACTGATCTCCTTTAGAATGGACTGGTTGGATCTCCTTGCAGTCCAAGGGACTCTCAAGAGTCTTCTCCAACACCACAGTTCAAAAGCATCAATTCTTCGGCGCTCAGCTTTCTTCACAGTCCAACTCTCACATCCATACATGACCACTGTAAAAACCATAGCCTTGACTAGACAGACCTTTGTTGGCAAAGTAATGTCTCTGCTTTTTAATATGCTGTCTAGGTTGGTCATAACTTCCCTTCCAAGGAGTAAGCGTCTTTTAATTTCATGGCTGCAATCACCATCTGCAGTGATTTTGGAGCCCTCCAAAAT
>NW_011494900.1:4566435-4566843 GCF_000754665.1 Bison bison bison | reverse complement strand
AAGCCATTCAACATCACAGTAATCCAAGCCTATGCCCCAACCAGTAACGCTGAAGAAGCTGAAGTTGAATGGTTCTATGAAGACTTACAAAACCTTTTAGAATTAACACCCAAACAAGATGTCCTTTTCATTATAGGGGACTAGAATGGAAAAGTAGGAAGTCAAGAAACACATGGAATAACAGGCAAATTTGGCCTTGGAGTACGGAAGCAGGGCAAAGGCTAACAGAGTTTTGCCAAGAGAACGCACTGGTCATAGCAAACACCCTCTTCCAACAACACAAGAGAAGACTCTACACATGGACATCACCAGATGGTCAACACCGAAATCAGATTGATTATATTCTTTGCAGCCAAAGATGGAGAAGCTCTATACAGTCAGCAAAAACAAGACCAGGAGCTGACTGTG
>NW_011494900.1:4565415-4566335 GCF_000754665.1 Bison bison bison | reverse complement strand
TCATGAGAAACATGGGGCTGGAAGAAGCACAAGCTGGAATCAAGATTGCTGGGAGAAATATCAATAACCTCAGATATGCAGATGACACCACCCTTACAGCAGAAAGTGAAGAGGAAACTTACATTACCATATGTGAAATCGATAACCAATGGGAATTTGCTGTATGTCTCAGGAAACTCAAACAGGGGCTCTGTATCAACCTAGAGGGGTGGGATGGGGAGGAAGATGGGAGGGAGGTTCAAAAGGAAGGGGATATATGTATACCTATGGCTGATTCATGTTGAGATTTGACATAAAATAACAAAATTCTGTAAAACAATTATCTTTCAATTAAAAAAAAAGTATAAAGTTTGAAAAAAAGAATATGTGATCAACACACGCATGTGCTTACGCATGCATGCACGCGCACACACACACACACACACACACACACAATGGACTATTACTCAGCCATAAAAGAGAATGTGGTCCATTGGAGAAGGGAACAGCAAACCACTTCAGTATTCTTGCCTTGAGAACCCCGTGAACAGTATGAAAAGGCAAAATGATAGGATACTGAAAGAGGAACTCCCCATGTTGGTGGGTGCCCAATATGCTACTGGAGATCAGTGGAGAAATAACTCCAGAAAGAATGAAGGGATGGAGCCAAAGCAAAAATAATACCCAGTAGTGGATGTGACTGGTGATAGAAGCAAGGTCTGATGCTGTAAAGAGCAATATTGCATAGGAACCTGGAATGTTAGGTCCATGAATGAAGGCAAATTGGAAGTGGTCAAACAGGAGATGGCAAGTGTGAACATTGACATTCTAGGAGTCAGCGAACTAAAATAGACTGGAATGGGTGAATTTAACTCAGATGACCATTATATCTACTACTGTGGGCAGGAATCCCTTAGAAGAAACGGAGTAGCCATCATGGT
>NW_011494900.1:4564888-4565315 GCF_000754665.1 Bison bison bison | reverse complement strand
GAACTCCTTATTGCCAAATTCAGGCTTAAATTGAAGAAAGTAGGGAAAACCACTAGACCATTCAGGTATGACCTAAATCAAATCCCTTATGATTATACAGTGGAAGTGAGAAATAGATTTAAGGGCCTAGATCTGATGGAGTGCCTGATGAACTATGGATGGAGGTTCATGACATTGTACAGGAGACAGGGATCAAGACCATCCCCATGGAAAAGAAATGCAAAAAAGCAAAATGGCTGTTTGAGGAGGCCTTACAAATAGCTTTGAAAAGAAGAGAAGTGGAAAGCAAAGGAGAAAAGGAAAGATATACCCATCTGAATGCAGAGTTCCAAAGAATAGCAAGGAGAGAGATAAGAAAGCCTTCCTCAGTGATCAATGCAAAGAAATAGAAGAAAACAACAGAATGGGAAAGACTAGAGATCTCTTC
>NW_011494900.1:4562556-4564519 GCF_000754665.1 Bison bison bison | reverse complement strand
ATGTTCAAGCTGGTTTTAAAAAGGCAGAGGAACCAGAGATCAAATTGCCAACATCTGCTGGATCATGGAAAAAGCAAGAGAGTTCCGGAAAAACATCTATTTCTGCTTTATTGACTATGCCAAAGCCTTTGACTGTGTGGATCAAAATAAACTGTGGAAAATTCTGAAAGAGATGGGAATACCAGACCACCTGACCTGCCTTTTGAGAAACCTATATGCAGGTCAGGAAGCAACAGTTAGAACTGGACATGGAACAACAGACTGGTTCCAAATAGGAAAAGGAGTATATCAAGGCTGTATATTGTCACCCTGCTTATTTAACTTATATGCAGAATACATCAGGAGAGACACTGGGCTGGAAGAAGCACAAGTTGGAATCAAGATTACTGGGAGAAATATCAATAACCTCAGATATGCAGATGACACCACCCTTATGGCAGAAAGTGAAGAGGAGGTAAAGAGCCTCTTGATGAAAATGAAAGAGAGTGAAAAGTTGGCTTAAAGCTCAACATTCAGAAAACAAAGATCATGGCATCTGGTCCCATCACTTCATGGGAAGTAGATGGGGAAACAGTGGAAACAGTGTCAGACTTTATTTTGGGGGGCTCCAAAATCACTGCAGATGGTGATTGCAGCCATGAAATTAAAAGATGCTTACTCCTTGAAAGGAAAGTTATGACCAACCTAGATAGCATATTCAAAAGCAGAGACATTACTTTGCCAACAAAGGTCCATCTAGTCAAGGCTATGGTTTTTCCAGTGGTCATGTATGGATGTGAGAGTTGGACTGTGAAGAAAGCTGAGCACTGAAGAATTGATGCTTTTTGACTGTACTGCAAGGAGATCCAACCAGTCTGAAGGAGATCAGCCCTGGGATTTCCTTGGAAGGAATGATGCTAAAGCTGAAACTCCAGTACTTTGGCCACCTCATGCGAAGAGTTGACTCATTGGAAAAGACTCTGATGCTGGGAGGGATTGGGGACAGGAGAAGAAGGGGATGACAGAGGATGATATGGCTGGATGGCATCACCGACTTGATGGACATTAGTTTGAGTGAACTCTGGGAGTTGGTGATGGACAGGGAGGCCTGGCATGCTGGGATTCATGGGGTCACAAAGAGTCGGACACAGCTGAGTGACTGAACTGAACTGAAAAGAGAATGAAATAATGTCATTTGCAGCAATGTGAATATAAATACTGTATTTATCACTTATATGTGGAATCTAAAAAATAATACAAATGAATGTATATATAAAATAGAAACAGAGTCACAGACAAAACAAACTTGTGGTTACCACAGCAAAGAGAGAAGTGTGAAGGGACAAATCAGGGGTGTGGGATTAAATGAAACAAACTACTATATATCAAATAAATAAGCAACAAGGAATAGATAAGCATAGGGAATTATACTCATTATCTTCTATTAGCCCTGTGTTAAAGAATCTGCCTGCCAATGCAGGAGACACAGGAGACTTGGGTTCAGTTCCTGGGTCAGGAAGATCCCCTGGAGTAGGAAATGGCAATCCACTCCAGTATTCTTGCCTGGAAAATTCCATGGACAGGGGAGCCTGGAGGGCTACAGTTCAAGGGGTCGCAAACAGTTGGACGTGATTGAGCATGCATGCAGTATCTTGTAATAACCTTAATGGAATATAATCTGCAAAAATACTGAATAACTATGCTATAGATGTGAAAACTAACACAATATTGTAAATCAACTATACTTCAATTAAAAAAAAAAAAGAGAATGAGGTGGGAGAAAGGAGGCTGACCTAAGAAAGAAGTGTGGAGATGCTAGTGTTTAAGTGACAGGAAAGGAAGAGGCATCAGAAGAATTTAGAAGAGAGAAGCAGAAGTGAATTGGGTTGGAAGCCAAGGCAACAAAGGTAGTCCAACATTTGACGTGCCCTTGAGAAGTCAAGCAGGATGTCGGAAAGAGACTGCTGAGCCTGGTTGTCAGCAG
>NW_011494900.1:4547233-4562338 GCF_000754665.1 Bison bison bison | reverse complement strand
GTGGGTGGGTGGGAAAGGCATGGGTGTGACACAGGGATAGGCAACCCAAAGCAAAATGCTGACCCAGTGGGCACCCAAAGCTTCAAAGCAAGCTTAGAAAAGCAAGTTCCCCAAAGGCCTTAGATGATGACAAGCTTTTCTTTCTCACGAAGCTGAGGCAGTTCCTTTGATAAGGGCCCTCTCAAAACTGGTGATACTCTGACAGTCCCTCAGAGACCACAGGGAAAAGGATCCCACAATCAATTATCACCCGGGTGCTCCTCACTGGTCATGGAATTTGGCGGGTCCCTATATGCCGCGTTCCAGCTCAGGGTCTGTACTCTTCAGATCCAAGTGTAATTACCGCTCTGTTTATTTTATAAAAGATTAATGGTTCCCCCTCCTCATTTCTCAAGAACAGACTTTCGTCTGTATAGAGTGAGTCATTAAGTATATCAGCTCAACTGCTCTGGTTGCAAGATTACAGATATAAAATCATCTGATTTTGACAAAAAACAGCTGCAGCTTTTCTTATTCTCTTGAGTCCACCATCACATGCCGAGAGAGGCAGAGAATGTGACTGGTCAGGTCATATGATAGAGAGACACATGACCTTCACCTTCATCAGCAATCTTCCCAAGGCCCTCCAACAAGTCACCTTTGCTAAGATGTCTCTCAAGGACAGTTTAACTCTATTCAACCTACTCTCAAGAGCTGCTCCCATGAATAAGGTGGAAAATGAAGGATGAACAGGAAGGGACATTTATGCTCAGAAAGTTTACAATCTACTAATGATACCATAAACAAAACTCACTTAAGAACTAGGACTGATTGTGGTCAAGGTGTTGACCAAAGAGCTTAAGAAGGCAAGCTCAGCCCTCAGGCAAGACTTTCTAAAGGAGGTGGCATTGAAAGTCATCTTAAGGGACACTGATTGTGTGTGTGTGTGTGTGTGTGTGCGTGCGTGTGCGTGCACATGCATGCATGCACATGTACACACAGATGCGCTGGGGTTAATCAGAGGGAAAGCAAAACATTTCAGAAGGTACTTTATTAAATAAACACATGGGTGTAGAGAATTGCCGTGCATGGCTAAGGTGTGGGAAAATCAGAGTTGGAGGAGGCTTTTGGTCCAGACATTCACAGACTTTGATGCGTGTTAGATATACCCGGGCAACATGTGAGAAATTCACTAGACCAAGCCTTGCCCTTGGGTTTTACAAGCTATGCTGCTGGGACTTGAGGATGTTAATGATTAACCAGGGTCCCATTGCTCATTAATTAGCAGCTGAACTAGTTGGAGAACCTGTTTTCAGGGAAGGACAAGTTCTTTTGTTTGCTTATTTTTTGTTTTTGAAGGGACCTGAGGTGTAAGATTTATGAAGTGAGAAACAAGAGAGAAGACCAAAGGAGCAGGTTGGACTCAAATTATGGAAAAATTGGATTAAAGTGAAAGGAAATCGGAATATTTCTGTCAGCACATAGGGTTACTGAAGATTTCAGAGGGGGAAGTGACATTGTCAAAGTCATCAGAGACGTGATCTAAGAACAAAACTTAGGGTTCACCCTGTTGACTGGAGACAGAATCACACTGGCTTACAAATCTCGTTACTTCCTGTCAGCACGGCCCCCCAACCCTCATCTGAAGCAGGTTCCTCTGGAAGCCCACAGAGGCCAGCTTTTTTTCTCCTTACATAAATCATGAAATATCTGTGAGAAAATATCACTTCATCAAGCATCTTTCAAAACAGCTCATTAAATCCCGGGAATGCAGTCAATGGGAGGAATGCACATTTTCATCTAGCTTCTGGCACAAGGGCAATATGTACCCATCCTCCTGCCCGACCTCACCTGGACTCCCTCCATGGCAGGAAGAGTAGCCATGAGTCTACGCCTGAGAATAAAGGCAGAGTGGAGGTGGGGGACCAGACAGTGACCCAGGAGTCAGGTCTACAGATGGTAGGCCTCTCCACAACATGATGGGCAGACGGAGAGCTAGAGGATCACAACTGCGTTGCTCCTGGAGGTCTGGGGGCTGGGGATCTGGGCCCTGTTTATGTCTACCTGGCTTATCAAGAACTGAGGGAAAAGGATGGGAAAGGTAGTGAAATTTGTCCTTCCTTTAGCTCAACAGTTATTTATACTGGGTAACGTGTGTATGTGCATGCTAAGTCCCGTCAGCCGTGTCCGACTCTTTGCGACCCTAGGGACTGTAGCCTGCCAGGCTGCTCTCTCCATGGGATTCTCCAGGCAAGAATACTGGAGTGGGTTTTCATGCCCTCCTGCAGGGGATCTTCCTGACCCAGGGATCGAACCTGCATCTTGTACAGTTCCTGCACCGGCAGGCAGATTCTTTAGCACTAGCGCCACCTGGGAAGCCCAAACTGGGTAATACTGGCATTGGAAAGACAACGACGTGGGCTGCCAAACAGGGCTGAGATGCTGGTAGTGGGCTTTGATGGTGATGGCCCTGCCTGAAAGCCTCAGGGTGTCTCCCACTGTTCCTGCTGTCGACGCCCGGGCCTCAGTCCACTCAGTGTCACAAGAGGAGGCAGAACCCAGAAGTAAAGAAATTTGAATCTCAAGGCTCATGTAAAACCAACTTTAGCCAATTGCGCAGCCCTTCTGGAACTGTAGTCAGTGAGGATGCCTCAGCCTCCCAACGTGCCCAAACAAGAGTGACAGGAGAAGCTTCCTGTTTTTGTTCTGGAGATGTTCATATTCAGATAAACTCCATACCTAAAGAGTGTGCTGAAAATCTAAGCTCCAGAGATATTACTAGAAGGTCAGGAGTCCATAGCTGTTCCCACGGATGTGTACACAGCCAGTTATGGAGTCACTCCCACAATGAAGCAAGCCTGGAGATCACTGTAGCTCCTTCTCAGAATTCAAATACCTCTTCAAGGGATTGCAAAAAAGTCTTCCATATATTTTGATTCTGGGTGTAAAACTTGTTATGCAGCATGTAACGAGAATTGCTCTTGGAACTGGACTGCTCACAACTTTCATATATGCACATAAAAGCATTGTAAACCGGGTTTTTCTAAGAGAAGGGTGCTCAGAAGGGTGCTCAGTGTGTTTGGTTACTGGTAGTCTTAGCAGGATTTTCCATTCTTTCATATTACACATTTTATTCTCAGTCACTTCATTACAGCTTAATTTTAAAAACTCCTACCATAGTCCATTAGAGTTTCTGGGAAGTACTTTGGTTCGTTGGAATTACAGGCTTCATTCTGACATTCCTCTTCATGGGCTTAAAATGCCTATTTACTTAAAATGCCTTCTTGCATCATGCCTTTTAAATCCTAGAATTACTGGCATATGCTTTTAGAAGAATTGTGTCAGTATTATCAAACTTTTGTTCCCATACCAGTTTGGTTTCATTACCTTATAAGCTATGAGGAGTTTAGTAACATAATTAGATGGATTCTTGGAATATTGATGGTTTTATTCTACCTCATACTAAACCTTTTGGATTTTTTTGACGTCTAAGAATTTTAAGACAGGTTTTGCCAATATTTTTTACATGACCAAGTTATGGAGTGGCTGCCAGCAAGAGACAGTGTTCAGATGCAGATGATATTTGTTCAATATGTCAAGATGAATTTCAAAAGCCGGTTCTTCTCATCTGTTAACATATATTTTGTGTAGAGAAAAAACATGGCCACTGTACAGAACTGTGATTTCAGACCATATAAACAAATGGAAACATGGAGTCACTTCATCACAGCTTTGAATATGTGAAGTTTTAAACTTTACATTAAGGCCCCAAAATACCAATTTAATTTGGTTACAGTGACTATTGATAAAGGCATTAGAATGGGTTTTCAAGGCTAGATGTTAAGGAAAATGTTTCTAAATTGTTTTAAAGTATTACAACAAGACTTAAGTGTGTAGTCCAAATTATCAAAAAATTAAATTAAAGAACTCCATATTTAAAAGTATATGTAAGTAATGTTCAACCTAATGCACTGCTGCTGCTGCTGCTAAGTCACTCCAGTCATGTCCAACTCTGTGCCACCCAATGGACAGCAGCCCACCAGGCTCCCCCGTCCCTGGGATTCTCTAGGCAAGAACACTGGAGTGGGTTGCCATTTCCTTCTCCAATGCATGAAAGTGAAAATTGAAAGTGAAGTCGCTCAGTCGTGTCCGACTCTTCGCGACCCCATGGACTGCAGCCCACCAGGCTCCTCTGTCCATGGGATTTTCCAGGCAAGAGTAATGGAGTGGGGTGCCATCGCCTTCTCCGAACCTAATGCACACGCAACATTTATTCTTCCTAATTACTTGACAGATAGCTGCAGTGTTAAACCGTAAACGTGTTTGCTTATTAATGCTACCAAAATGATAATTGCATAACTAGTTTTAGGGGAATTCAGCTACTCTTTCCTGACATCATTTTCAAAATAAAAACTATTTTTCATAATGCTTTAAGAGATATTACCTGAATGTAAAATTTTCTTTATCATTTACCTTTATAATTCCCATTGAAAAAATTCTAAAATTTTAAAATAAAATTTGTATTTAAAATGAAAGTTCTAAATGCTATATTTTACCTGTAATAATCAGATTTTCTAAGGAAGATTAATTCATTGATAATGACATATTTTAATATTGTAATTTTCTCTGTAGTATGATTAGCAATCATTGAGAATAGACGACTTAAATTGCTTTTTGTTTTGTGGACATCATGCATACAATCCTGCCATCAGCTTTAATGTTCAGATCTTCCTTTTTGTATAATATCATGGACTATCCTGAAGTAGCTATTAAAATAACTCACATGGATTAAAAAAAAGGCAACTATAATACTTGACATCAATAGCTGATCAATGCAGGAATCACCTGCTTCCTTGTATCTTCATCATGTGGAAAATTCCTGTGGCCTCTATTCCATAATTTTTCTCCTTCTTTTTGTCTTCTGGAGGATATAATGTAGTTTCAACTGAAAGATTAAACAAAAACATCCTAAGTGGAAGCACTCCTTATAGAAGAAAGCTCAAGATTGTAATTAAAATTTTGGTGATGCCATTGGATGCCACAGAAGCTATCACCTTCGAACAAAGATAGGTCTAAATAACCCAGAATGAGGAAACTCTTTCTGAAGAATCATCTGCACTATATATCAATCCACCTCCATTTTGTGTGAAAGGTGGAAGGTCAGAGGCCACATACTTTATCTTCACATTGTGTTCAGACAGTGTTTCTCCACAGGCATGTTATTTGGAATGTAATGAAGTTGGTCTGTGTTACCTAGAATCTGCACAATGCAGGACGCTCAGTACCCAAAATGCCAGCAGCTTCCTGAGTCTTGAAAAGCTGAATGAATGTCATGGGCACTGCTGCTCTTGTGTTCCAGAGTGCACTGCTTAAACTATTTCAAAACTATTTGAATCAGCATAACAATTCAAAATATTAGTAACATCTTCACTCTTCAGATGATGAACTGAGGTTTGAAATGGATTGCTGACTTTCCCACATGGCTACTGAGGGGTGCTGCTGGCTCTAACCCCAAGAAACTGACTCTAAATTCAGCTCCTTTCCTAAAACATTGTGCTGCCTTTCAATGCAGGCAGAGACTCAGACTGGATCTCAATACATTAGTAAATACATGCAAATGAACTGTTGATGTTATACTTCTAGCTATCTTCTAAGGAGCCCGGGTCTTTTTACACAGATGACACTTTGTTCTGCGGGTCCTTGGTAGCAGGGTAGAGCTAGGAGCTAAGAGGACCTGGGTTAGTTTGGCTAATGGAGGGAGCAGATCATGGAGCTTCCAGGGACAATGGGGTGGGGAGGCGAATAGGAAAGAGAATTACTCGGACCTAGTCACACCTTTAATAATGCAACATGACCTACCCATGCACTCTTCACCCACGAGTCTCAAACCTTTAGTACAATGTATTACTCATGAAATGCTTAGCGAGTTTCGGGGATAAAATGGCAAAGGGCTGAGAATTACTGCTGGGTCAGAAGAGGCTGATGCAGAGACAGCACATGTGGACTCAGAAGCCAGAGGCAGGAGGAGAGACCAGGAGGGTGTCAGTCACTCAGAATCAGCAGAAATCAGGCAAGGCCTGGGGTTTTCACAGATGTGTGAATTCACCCAGATGTCTCAGACTGAGCGCACCACGTCACATCTGAATCCTAGGCAATTAAAGTGAGGATCCAAACATTGCTGAGCTATAGGATACTTCCAGGTTTTACAGGGAAGAGAACCAATCTGTGTCAGAAATCACCCAGCTTGAAACTTTCCCAAAGGCAATCTAAAGATTGATCTCCTCTTTTAATAAAATTCACACACTATTTGAAGTGACTGGTCATTTACTTTTCAGACTGGTCAGGACCACGAAAGGAATTCTCTGAATAGAGTTAAAATTGGTGAATGTGAGATGTGATGAAGATCCACAAATAAATGCTCTGAGGTCTGTTCAGCTAGTATCCCCAGAATGTTCACTTCCATAAGCAGGGAGGAGACAACCATTCCAGGTAGTGCTCTGTAAGTAAACCCAGGATGCTTACGGAACTTTCATGACCAGATCTCATAAAAATGACAAAATGACAGACAATGACTGAATCACATATGGAACAAGGACCAAATGTTAAATATAATTATAATCCAATTATGATTATTATACATTAGGATTCTCATAAAATCATCCAGTTTGTTCTCAATATAAACTTGGTGAAACCTGGCTTGTATTCTTTTGGACACACTAGTCTGTTGTTGTTTTCTTGTTGGAATGTTCTGGTTTGCTGCTTTTTTTGTATTCAAGACCTTATTACTGCTTGAGAAATGTTCCTTATCTTTCAGTTCAGTTCAGTCGCTCAGTCGTGTCCGACTCTTCGCGACCCCATGAATCGCAGCACGCCAGGGCTCCCTGTCCATCACCAACTCCCGGAGTTCATTCAGACTCATGTCCATTGAGTCGGTGATGCCATCCAGCCATCTCATCCTCTGTCGTCCCCTTCTCCTCCTGCCCCCAATCCCTCTCAGCATCAGGGTCTTTTCCAAGGACTCTTATTTTAGCATGTGCACTAATCTCTACGTGAGAAGCAGGAGATGGTGTCCCTGGATGCCTGCACAGCCCTGCAGCTGAGTCTCACTGAGATCTGAATCTGAGTGCTGCCCCCTAGGGGTTCTCTGATGCAGTGCCCTGCAGCCCTGGGGAGGATGCTCATCCACTCTAGGCCAAGGGTCCTGTTCAAGGTCTTCAGTGCTCCACATAGTTCAGAGAGGAGAATAAAAGAAAAACCATTACTGTTGCCAGTAATGCTGATGCTTCTGTGCTGATGCTTCTCAACAGGCCTTTCAATTCCCCCTCATTGTTCTAGTCATCTTTCCAACTTCTTGCCCAAAGCAGGCTCTTGCTTGACCTGTCTCCGACACAATTAGTCAGTGGTTGACCCTCATTTAAATACCAATAAAACTCAGAATGGCATTGTGTTCTTTGAAAATAAACTTGATAAGCCTGATACCTCAAAAGAAATCCTGCAGTGGACCTCTCCTCAAAACTTGGGCAGTGCTTCCCATCACAGCCCGCACAGTGGAGGAACATTCTACCCAGTTTCCACTCTTCCCTCAGTGGCTCCAGATTTCTACTGCAACCTGTTTAGAACCCAATGTTTTATAAGGAAATGGCACAGAAAAGGAGCACAGCTACTGCTCAAGCAGGCAACTCTCAGGGTCCCAGAATTTATATATAAAGATTTAGAAAATGTCCTAGAAACCACAGTAGCAGGGTCTTCAGGGACAAGTAAGGCAATCAGAGACCCTTAATTTTAAGGGAAGAAAAATACAATCATAAGTTTACCATCTTTATCTAAATAAACTCTGGATGTTTGAAAGTGGGTCCTTTCTGGACTTTGAAGCGTGGACTTGAAATTTGCATGGAATGGGAATCCATCCAAGCCAATTTGTTGTTGTTCAGTCTGTGAACAACAGACTGTTGTTGTGACCCCATGGACTGCAGCATGCCAGGCTTCCCTGTCCTTCACTATCTCCCTGAGTTTGCTCAAATGCATACCCATTGAGTAGATGATGCCATTCAGCCATCTCATCCTCTATCACCCCCTTCTCTCCTGCCCTCAATCTTTCCCAGCATCAGGGTCTTTTCCAATGAATCCGGTCTTTGCATCAGGTGGCCAAAGTATTGGGGTTTCAGCTTCAGTATCAATTCTTCCAGTGAATATTCAGGGTTGATTTCCTTTAGGACGCACTGGTTGGATCTCTTTGCAATCCAAGGGACTCTCAAGAGTCTTTTCCAACACCACAGTTCAAAAGCATCAATTCTTCGGCACTCAGCTTTCTTCACAGTCCAACTCTCACATCCATACATGACCACTGGAAAAATAATAGCTTTGGCTATACAGACATTTGTCAGCTTGCCAGGTATTAATACTTCATTCAGGACATGGCAGTCATTCTTGCATGAAACTACTAACCAGCCACATTTTTGAATACTAATTTCACCAATTAAAAACTATTTCAAACATTTTCTATGCTAGTCAATTGGCCTCCTGGTGTACATACAGTTAATTTTATTTATGATACTAAGTGACCTAGCAAAGGAAACTATAAACAAAACACAACCTATGGAATGGAAGAAAATATTTGCAAATGATGTGACCACCAAGGGATTAATTTTCAAAACATACAAATACCACAAACAGCTCAACAACAAAAGAACAAACAAACCATTCAAAAAACAAGCAGACGATCTAAATAGACATTTCTCCAAAGAAGACATACAGATGTCCAAAGGCATATGAAAGATGATCAACATCTCCAATTATTAGAGAAATGCAAATCAAAACTCAATGATATACCACCTCACACCAGTCAGAATGGCCAACACTTAAATGTTTACAAATAACAAATGTTATAGAGGGTGTGGTGAAAAGGGAATCCTCCTACATCACTGGTGGGAATGTAAGTTGGTGCGGCCACTGTGGAAAACAGTGTGGAAATTCCTCAAAAACTAAAAATAACGTTGCTGTATGATCCAGCAATCCCAATCCTGGGCATATATCCAGATAAAACTCTAATTCAGAAAGATATTTGCACCCCTATGTTCACAGCAGCACTATTCACAACTGCCAAGGCACAGAAACAACCTAAATGTTCATTGACAAATGAATGGATGAAGATATGATACACACACACACACACACACACACACACTGGAATATTATTCGGCCATAGAAAGGAATGGAATAATGCCATTTGCAGCAATATGAACAGACCCAGAGATTATCATACTAAGTGAAGTAAGTCAGAAAGAGAAGAAAAATGCCATATGAAATCACTTATATGTGAAATCTAAAATATGACACAAATGACTTATCTACAAAGCAGAAACAGACTCAAAGACAGAGAGAACAGACTTGTGGTTGCCAAGAGGTCCAACATGAGAGAGGGATAGATTGGGAGTTTGGGGTTAGCAGATGCAAACTAGTATATATAGAATACATAAACATCAAGGTCCTACAGCATAGTTAAGGAATTATATTCAATATCCTGTGGTAAACCATAATGGAAAAGAATATAAAAAGAGAATGTGTATTTATGTGTAAGTGAATCACTTTGCTGAACAGCAGAAATCAACACAATATTTTAAATTAATTATACTTCGATGAAATAAATAAGTTACTATCTTAAAGATCTTGATTCTGGCGAGGGTTCTTCACCCATTGGTTAACCACCTTTGGAGGGTAGATTTCCAAAACATGGTATTGACATGTATATCATTATATGTGAAATAGGTCACCAGTCCAGGTTCAATGCATGAGACAGGGTGCTCAGGGCTGGTGCACTGGGATGACCCTGAAGGATGGGATGGGGAGGGAGGTAGGAGGAGGGTTCAGGATGGGGAACACATGTACACCCATGGCTGAGTCATGTCAATATATGGCAAAAACTACTACAATATTGTAAAGTAATTAGCCTCCAATTAAAATAAATAAATTAAAAAAAAATGCTGGCTAACTGCTCTTAGAAGATAGAGTAACTTGTGTATACAACTACATCACAACGCTTATACTGAGGTATAGACAGAGTTGGAAGCAAGAAAAAAAGTCTTGACCAGCTGACTTTTTGCTTTGTGAGTCCTACTTCAGTAGGTACTGAGTCCCATGGAAGGACAGGCTGTCTTCGCTGGAGATTGACTTGTTTTACAAGAAATAAATCTTGATTGTAAAATCTTATTTTACAAGAAATAAAACTTGATTCAGTTCTCCACTTCCACTTTCCTCTGCTGCTGCTGAAAACTCTACTAGAGAAACATCTAACAGTGAAGAAGCATCAATTTCAAGTGTGTTATCAAAATTCCATTGATTTACAGAAAAAACGTTACTGGGGAATCCTGGCTGAAAGGTAAAAGTCTAACTGTTTTTAAAAGACATTCTCCCTAAAGTATAAAACTATTGTTTTTGTTGACTCAAATTCTTTGTAAGATATGTCAAGCCTTTTCAAGAACAATATGGAATATAAATAAAACACACACACACAGGTGCATGCACACACACACACACACAACTGTAACTCTAATTGATACTTTAACACAAGGTTATAAATTAAAATCAGGCAACTGAAATCTTAAAATAATTTCACCATAAACTTTATTTTTGAAACTGTCATTCATCAAACACCAAGTAACCTAAACTTTGAGATTAAATCCCTTTCGAAGAACACGATTCAAAGAATCTTTCCCATTTTGAGTCTTTTTTGGAATGAGGCAGGTGTGGAAATATGTAAAGTAATAACAACAAAATAATACAATAAAATAGTAAATGAACCAATGCCTCAATCTTATGAAATAGCTCAGCTGACCAACATGCATTTCATTTTGCTAGGCTTTCTTTCAGCAGCTTTGATCTCCTAGATGTTGCATGGCTTCTGAAAAAATGGCAGAAATAAATCAAGGTGCAGTAAAAAAGGTAGCAAAGGCAAGAACAGCTTTCACTAAGCTGAGACATTGGCAGTCTCTGGCATTCATCTAGCTGGTGTTAGGATGATTTTTTTCCAAGCATCAGCTTTTTGAAAGAGACAAACCCCCTAAAGCCAGAGGGGCAAGATCTGCACAGATATGCAGGCTTGTGTGGAGGTGAGTGGAGAAGGCAATGGCACGGCACTCCAGTACTCTTGCCTGGAAAATCCCATGGATGGAGGAGCCTGGTAGGCTGCAGTCCATGGGGTTGCTAAGAGTCGGACACGACTGAGCGACTTCACTTTCACTTTTCACTTTCATGCATTGGAGAAGGAAATGGCAACCCACTCCAGTACTCTTGCCTGGAGAATCCCAGGGATGGGGGAGCCTGGTTCACTTCCATCTATGGGGTCGCACAGAGTCGGACACGACTGAAGCGACTTAGCAGTAGCAGCAGCAGTGAAGGTGAGTATGGAATAAACTATATTGCCTGAATGATACGGATGAAGGGCCCCAGAAAACCTCTCTGTCCTCAGACTACATCCCTCACTACTCTGGCATGGTTGCCCAAGCTTCAACCATTAAAGACTTTATTTTTTGGTTTTAAGATTGTGATTTTCTAACTCCTTTAAGCTGCCAACATTCTCCCATTTAATAAAAAGTTAGGGGCTTCCCTAGTGGTCTAGAGGTTAAGAGTATGCCTGCCAATACAGGGGACACAGTTTCCATTCCTGGTCAGGGAAGATCCCACATGCTGTTCAGCAACCAAGCCCATGTGCTACAACTGTTAAGGCTGTGCTCTAGAGCCCATGAAGTGCAACGGCTGAAACCTGAGTGCCTAGAGGCTGTGGTCCTCAACAAGAGAAGCCACTGCAATGAGAAGCCCACACAGCAGAAGAAAGCCCACACACAGCCATGAAGACTGAGTGCGGCCAAATATAAAAAAATAAATAAAAATTTAAAAAAAGAAAGAAATCGTTAACAAATTTTATTCAGAGGCCTAATAAAGCAGATATAAAGCAGGGATGCTGTAACTGAAGTAGACGACCCATCCAGCCAGCCCCTTACTCCCTCTGAGACACATCTGCAAACTGCTAAGGCTCATTGAAGGCCACTGAAAAACCACTGGGTTAAAACAGAGCTTCCCGGTTGGCGTGCACAAAAGGATTACACAAGTTGGGAGATACCGAGTCCTGCAGTCCTTACAGGCAGGGCTGACGGGGAGGTGTGGGTGGAACTGTGGCCAAGCCATCTGTGACCCGTTGTCTCTCACTTTAATTTACCTCAGTGGTGGGCTTCACTGGCGGCCCAGTGATAAAGAAACCCCCTGCCAACTGTGGGTTCAGTCCCTGGGTCATGAAGGTCCCCTGGAGAAGGAAATGGCAGCCCAGTCCAGTATGCTTGCCTGGGAAATCCCATGGACAGAGGGGCCTGGCAGGCTACAGTCCATGGGGTCGCTAAAGAGTTGGACACAACGGAGGGACTAAAGAACAAGAACGGGAATGTTATTATCGTTTTCTGTTGTGTGCCAGACATGAGAAAAGGTTAGGGGGCACTCGGTTAGGGCACTATGCGCTGACTGAGTTTATCACACCGAATTATTGCTGGTTATTAACACCTTAGCACGCACTTTTCTCTGCTAATTCTCCATGGAAAGGAAACATAGTCAAGCAAATCTGGGTAGGGGAGAAGCTGGAAATATGGGTCGTAAGCCAGGACGCTCTCGGGAAGGAAAGAATTGAGTGGGAGGCCCACAAGAGAAGGCTGGAAGTGGAGTTCTGGATGCCTGGCACCAAAAGGTACGACACTAAGACAAGAGGAAAAGGCCACTCAGGAAGCCCTGGAGGGCTCCAAGAGGAGGTCCTGCTCTCCCACCGCAGGAGGATCAGTCCTGCTCTCAGGCATCAGATTAGATCAGTCGCTCAGTCGTGTCCGACTCTTTGCGACCCCAAGAATCGCAGCACGCCAGGCCTCCCTGTCCATCACCAACTCCCGGAGTTCACTGAGACTCACGTCCGTCGAGTCAGTGATGCCATCCAGCCATCTCATCCTCTGTCTTCCCCTTCTTCTCCTGCCCCCAATCCCTCCCAGCATCAGCCCATGGCAATCCTGCACGCAAACACAGACTTTCCTCCAGAGAGAGTTTATTCCTGAGGGTAAATGCTCATTCAGGACACCCAGAGGAGTGTATTATTCACCTGGAAGAAGGCGGACTTGAGTTTCGAAAGAGCGGGTGAGTAATTGCAAGGGGGGGACCCGTCACAGAAGGAGGCAGGCCCTGACAGTCTCTGACTGAATAAACAGTGCCACTTCCCACCTCCTCCCTCCCCAGCATCCCGTCCTCTTCCTGTTTCTCAACTTCTTTTCCCATCACTCTGACTCACAAATGTCAGCCACAGGAGTGGCTCCCCATCTCCCGGCCCTCAAGAGATCTCATTGTAAGCGGTTTCTTCTTATCCCCGTCCACTTGGTGTTGGGCACCAATCCAGACCCGACCCACTCTTCCAAAGGCGCCCCCTGAGGTGCAGCTTCCTGGCAGGCACCTTCCACAGGCAAAAACGATGTGCCTCAGAGGACCGATGCGCCAAACGGACAATCTGAGGTTTATGGGTTTTCAGCAAGGGGTTCACAAAGCCCTGCCAATTCCCCTTTTGCCATTGGCCAATTCCCTTTCACTGGCTCTCCCTGCCTGTCATTTGCTTTGTCAACCAAATCCCTTTTCATTTTTTCTCAGCTTCATCTTGGACTCAGGCCTAGTAAGGCCTGTCAAGAAGATTCCTAATGTAGGAAGTTTTATCTCTTCCACCACCATCATGAGAGGCGTTGCCTGTCCTTCTGTGACACGTTTCACAGGAAGGCATTCCCGTGTCTGAAGTGGAGCATATTGGACCAAAACACCAAGTGAACAGCTGCACACATTTTTATTTTCAAATGAGAATTTAAATGGAAAGATGCGAAGGAGCAATCCACTGGGGAGGTTGGGGGGAAGGGAGAAACAAATGGAGGAAAAACTAAAACAGGGAATGTCCTTGTACAAAACTGAAAATCTTTAGGGAGAGTCAAAAATTATTCCCCAAATGGCACAGTTGTTTTGGAAAACAGGACGCCTTGAGTTCTGTCTAAATCCTCTCGCCATCCAAGTCCTTCAGGATGTTCTGGGCCTGTCCCAAACTCACTTGCTTTTTTCTCACCAAACTGCTCATTATTTCTCAGCATGATTCTCTCAGCGTTGGTGAAGTATACTTACTATTACTCACACAGAAATTGCTGAGTCCACTGGAGGGACTTTTCGAATTCAGTTTTCTTCTCATGGAATGACCTTGGTGCCTAGATGGGTTTGTTACATCTAACACTTACTGAGGCTTACTAGGTGCCACAGACCTTGCATGACTTACCTTATTTAATTCTCATAACAACTCTTCGAGATAGGTATCATTATTGTTCCCATTTGAGGATAATAACAGATGGGGAAACAGAGCTGAGAGAGTCCGAGCCTTTGGTCAAGGACACAGAGCTATTTACTCAGTGATGGAAACAGAATTCTAAATCAGGTGTGTCTAACCACAGAGCCCAAGCTCTGAACCACAGAAACGCTCACCGTCTCCTCCTTTGTTGAAGCGGTTTAATGTGTACTGAGTTTAACGTTTAAACTATTTGTAGTTTGGGGATAGAAATGCCCGCTCCCCAGCTGGCCTCAGAAAATACAACTCTCAAGCCCACTGCTCTTCAGATCTGCAGAAAAACCAATCTTTCTTAGCAGATCCAGGCAGAGACGAACACTCCCTCAGCTATTAAGCTTCTATGCAAACTGAACGCAGCTTCAGCCAACAAGGGGCAGACCCGTCAGCCCCATGTCCTGCAAGGTGGTGGTGTGGCTGGGCTCTGCTTCCTATCCACCAAGATTCAGTGAAGATCCCTCAGGCTGCAGAAGTTCTTCAGGAAGAAAAAAGGAAAATCATTCACTTCTCACCCTTTGGTGCTACTCTGAGTCCGGAGGGTAACACACCCACCTGGAGCTAATCCGCAGGGGCACCATTTTAGACGCCCTCGCAGCCACATCTCAAGGCTCCAGACTGCCGCCTAGAGGACAAGATTCTCTGCTACTCCCTTCAACCAGTTGGCTCAGGAAGCAAGAGGGGGAGGGGTGGTGGAGTGGGAGGGGAGGTGCAGCTTCGGGGAGGGAAGGTGGAGGTTGGGG
>NW_011494900.1:4488204-4547133 GCF_000754665.1 Bison bison bison | reverse complement strand
GAAGGGAGGGTGGAGTTGGGGTCAGGCGGCTCTTCTTCCTTTCTCATTTTTCTCTCAAAGTATTAGTTCTGTTTCAGAGGCTTCCTTGTCACCGGATCGCAGCTGTGGTCACCCACTGACCCTTAGTTCACCTCAGATTTCAATAACTGAATTTCAGAGAGGAGGTATTGGAGCTTTAGTGCCTTCCTTCACAGGTCCCTGGGTTTCTCAGGCAAGTTTGCACCCTCCTCTCTCAGAAAAGTTCAAGCAGCACTTCTTAATAGTCTAAAAAAAAAAAGAAAAAAATCAAGCTTCACTCTGCTACAATCATAATTCAGCTCTCAGGAGAAGCCTAAATACTTCACTATAACTTGGCGTCTGCCACTTAGCTCTTAGATCAATTTTGTCTCCACAAGAAATTTGGAGGCGTGAACTTTGTGAGCCTTTCCATGGCTGTTAGTGCTCCTCGGAGCCCAGTAACTGGTGTTCACCAACTAGGGCCCTGGAAGAGCCTCTCTGTTCCTTTTGTCCCTTTCCCATTTCTAGCAATGTTGGGATCAAGGATGAGCAGCCCATTAATATTGGCAAGGCTGTTTGGGCTCTTCAAAGGGGAGATGTCAGAGGCAGGATCCTGGGGGGCTGTAATTATTTTATTCTCAACCACCCTGCAGCCTTTCTGTATCAAACCTCTAATCTGTAATATTATAACGTAGCTGAGTCATATTTCCAATTATCTATCTTCATCTGCATCCCCACGGGACACCAGGGTATAGACTGGAGACTCAGGGTGAGCCTGGGAAGATTCAGAGATTTTAAAAGAAGCTGATTAGCATAGTATTTGGGAGAGATTCTCTTCCCTTCTCTGCTCTGCTTTTATCTGATCCCAATTGGCCTGAGAAGGCCAGCCAGCTCCCAGCCTGCTGGCTGAGCTGCTGCTCCCTGCCTGGGCGGGTAGGGCCGTTGTGCTGAGGGAGAGATGAACTACTTCTTGCTACCCTTTGCAGTCATCCTCCTCTTACCATACCCACCGTGACAGGGTTTGCACTGCCTCGGCTACAAGGTGTGAGGATGCTCTTTGCCCTTTGGGTACTATGTTTCAAATTCAATGAACTGTCATGAAGAGGAACAGAGGATAAAAGTTATCAATTCTTAACCAACTTCTGTTGCCAGGCATTTACCGACACTGTCTTTTTTAATCCTCAGGAAAACACTGCAAAGGAGGTTTTATTCCATTTCCCTATGTAAAGAATTCAAGACGAACAAGGTTCACCTAGTAAATAACTCATCTAGCAAATGTTGGAGCAGGACTTCAAATCCCAAGTCCATGGTGTTCCCACTACCTGACTCTAATAGTTTGTAATCTGAGGCCTGGGTTATGGCCTTCCCTTGGGGAATTAGCCAAGACAAACTCAGCATGCTTTTCTAATCGATTTATTCTTTTTTCAATCAAAAAACATGAAAAAAGA
Organism: Bison bison bison; assembly: GCF_000754665.1. NCBI lineage: Eukaryota > Metazoa > Chordata > Mammalia > Artiodactyla > Bovidae > Bison > Bison bison. Next base: position 4,545,688 of record NW_011494900.1, on the reverse strand, counting down.
TATGCCTAAGTGTTATATAATATAATTTTCCATTGCAATGGATGATACTAGTTTTAAAATGGAATTAAGCATAACTTTAAGTAATTATCTCACTCATTTTTTCTAAGTATGGTTTTTATCTCACAGTTGAGTAAAACCTGAATTTCTAAGTCATTCTCAGTTTTTTATTTGGAACCTCCTCCTTTTTGTCTATAACACTAGAATGTTCTGCAGCTTCAGTATCACCATGATGCTGTGAGCATCTCTATAGGAGTTCTTCTGTGATGGTTAAAGGCACAGACTACATGGCCTTCTCTGGTGGCTCTGTACTGGAGAGTCCACCTAGCAATGCAGAAGATACCAGTTCCAGTCCTGGTTCAAGAGGATCCCACATGCCTCAGAGCATGACTGCTTTCTAGTATTTTCGCTCAGCTGCCAGTAGAAGGCAACCCATGTGTCACCCACAGATGTGTGTGTGGGGGGCAGTTGAATAGGCCCATCTTTGGGCAGAGGAAGGAATTGGTGTGGATAGTAGCTGGGTATCGCTTAGCATTGCAATGAGACAGGACTCAAAGGAAAGGGAGACCCTTTGGATTCATCTCAGTATTTTATAATAAAAGTCATCATCTGGTCATAATAAAAAAAAAGTACTCTCTTTGTAGAGAGAGGAGGTATTTCTAATTTCAGAGTCATGAATCCAGTCATAGAAAGAAAACTGCATTTATTATTAGAAGGAAATAAAATGTTAACAGTAGTTATCTCTGAATAGTAAGACTACTATTGTATAAATCATTTAATTTAGTTTTGGGAGCACTTTTTCCATCATTTCCCAAATCTTTGATGGATATATTTTACTTTTACAATATAAAACTTATAAAAAAAGAAAGTTTCAGGAATTACACAAATTGATACCTAAGGTATTTTCCAGCTTGTCTGTTCTCTGTAAACATTTATTAATATCTTGATAACAGTTCTGATGTTTTTCCATCATTTTATTTGATATACTAATGAAGATTGCCAAATACTTGTCTTAATGAACTTAATTTCAGGAGCAAAAACCACCACCACTTACTTCTCTTCTCGCATTGTGCCTCTGGCTGAGGCTGTTACTGTCGCTGCACACCAGGAGGGGCCTTGACACCTCCTTTCTTTTAAAAAAAAAAAGTATTCTTATTTGGTTGCACCAGGTCTTTGCTGAGGCACATGAGATCTTTGATCTTCATTGCGGCTTGTGGGGGCTTTAAGTTGTGGTATGTGGAATCTAGTTCCCCCACTAGGAATCAAACCTGGGCCCTCCTTCACTGGGAGCATGGAATCTGAGCCACCGGACCATCAGGGAAGCCCCACTGTTACCTCCTTTACCAGGACCATATGCAGTTAGAAGCCTCTGGAGGTTGGCAATGAAGGTTGGAGTGGAGAGACCAGAAATCACTGGGAAACTGGGACAGGGACGGAATCCTGACAAGACTGAGCTCTGCCGTGAGTTCAGTCATCTCATGAGCTGAGGACTGGTGAACCAAAGGTAGATTTCTCAAAAAACATGGAGCCTAAAAGCAGAAAGGCAGAAAGGTCTGTTCCCCATTAGCCCTTGTTCTCTGCATGGTCAGAAGCCAGAGACCACCCCAGAAGGTGTGAGTGGAAGTTCATTTTCCTGCTGACCTTTCGTCTTGAGTCTTTGAGTGATGATGGCTCTGAAACGTGGTAATTAGTGCCAATTGAGGTGATGCCTTTGTGAAGCTGACACCTCTCCATTAGGAAATGGACTGAAGCCAATGGACCAGCTACTCAAGGCGGGGACAAAAAGCTAAAAAATCAGTGCCTGGCCAAACTCTACACAATCAGAGTTTCCCTCCAACCATGCTCTGGTGCACAATGGGAACCTGTGCAAGGATGAAAACGGGAACTCCAAGGTTGAATGCCACCCTAAGCCTTGGCATAGAGACAAAAACAATGACCAGGAAAAAGAGACACAATGGAAGAGAGAATAGGAATGGGGGCAGGCTACTTCAGTATGCTTTTGTGGGGCAAAATAAATCCAGTTAGAAGAGAATAGCATAGAGTAAGCCAAAGGCACGCATCTTAATTCAGTATAAAGCAATTTCCTGATTTTTAATGAGTTCTGTCACTTGCATTCTGTCAAATTTCTTGTCTCCTGTTCTTCTGTTCTTTATTTAATCTCCACAGGTACCCAGAATTCTGCTAAAACTTGGCATCATCAAAGAACAAAAGCTTCACTCACTTATTATAAAAATGTGTTAAGTGTTTTCTTCTTTTTCCTTTAGCCCCAACCAAGCCTTTTTCTACACGTAAACACAAATGATCTTTAAAAGACAAATATGAATGTGTCACTCCCCTGTCTAAACCAATCCCTGGTTTGCTATTGTACTGAAGATAAACATCTAATATCCTCAACGTGTCCTGGCTCTGGAACCCCCACTGGGCCAACCTAGTGCCTCTTCCCCATCACTCTGTACTCTCCTTTGCACCTCTGTGGTCTGGATCTGAATCTTGAAGCAAATTGTTCATGTTCATATATATATATACACACACACCAACATATATGGAAATGACCAAGTTTGATATATATCTAACCAAGTAAGATATGTTCCCTGTGACTAGAAAGCTCTTTCCTCTGCACTTTGCCTGGCCCATCTCCCATTTGTATTCTTCCAACACTTGGAATGATAGTTTCAGTTCCCCTCTGCCCATTTAAAGTCATGTTTTCCATAATATTCTTTCTCATAATGCTATTCTTTCCCTTACTTAATACTTACCATCCTGCTGTGTACATTTCTTTGCCTTTTGTTTCTCCCACTCAGTTGTTAGCTCTAGGATGTAGGGACATATATACTTTATTCCCTGCAGTCCAGCCAGATAGTTTATCTCAACCCTATATATTCTGAGACTCCATCGGTCAGGAATTGGTCAGGGGTGGGGTTTGGACATCAATATTTTTTCATAGTTTCTTGGATGATTCGAGTGTGCAGTGAGGGTGGAGGACTGTTTATTCAATCTACCGTCATCATTTAAGGAAGAAACAAATGAGGCCCAGAGAGGTCATGTGACTTGCTCAAAGTCTTCTAGCTGCTATTAGCGGTGGAAACAAGGACCCAGTTTTTTTCAGAGCCTCGTCTCTGCATACTATGATGTCCTTTCACTTAACATGGAGAAGCTTTCTAAGAGCATAGAGAAAACGTGTGTGCTTAGTCGCTCAGTCATGTCCAGCCCTTTGTGATCCCATGGGCTGTAGCCTACCAGGCTCCTCTGTTAACGGGATTCTCTAGGGAAGAATACTTGAGTGGGTAGCAATTCCCTTCTCCAGGGGATCTTCCCAACCCAAGGATTGAACCCAGGTCTCCTGAATTGCAAGCAGATTCTTGCAAGCAGATCTGAGCCACCAGGGAAGCCCACATAGAGAAAGGTTTCTTTCAATTTTTGGTTTTTGTTAGGAGAACTAACTTGTACCTGTTTACCTGGAACTTGCCTGGTTTTAGCATGTTAAGAGTCAGGGAAATACTATCTACCTCAAGTAGTTGTTGTGAAGCTTAAATGAGCTCATATTTGTAAAGCCCATGACAAAAAGCCTGGTGTGTATGTAGTAGAAGATCAGCTACTGTTAGTTTTTAAATGATACAGAAGTCTTTGGGAACAGACAAGCAAGGTAGAAACTCTCCCTTCCTCCCATCCTCACTCCCTCTTCGCTTTGTGCTCTTTTTCCTTTCTTAATACAGGTGTAAACATATAAACACAGAAAGGAGATGTCTCTCAGGAAGTCTAGCAGTTGTGAGCACACTAAAATACTTTTTTAAACCAGCGCTCATTACTGTCTATCAACTCTGAATGCCACCCAGACATCTTTAGGTCGTGTAATTTCTCCCTGCCAAGTGAAAGCATTCATGGTACTCAATCACTAAGCAGCTACTCGAAACAGCTCTCTCAGGGCTTCTCAGTCCCTTGGGCATCCATGCTGTAACCCTGTCACAGTGCCTGTTTCCTGGAATCTGGCTTCTGCAGACTTCCCAGATGTTGATATGCCAGACTAGTTATTTTTCTAAGGCAGTCCTGGAGTCCTCAGGCTACCAGCTGAATTTGATCCATATGGTAGCTCTGGGAATGGCAAGATGCCAATTATGTAGACCGTAGGCCATTGATATTGATTTGTTTGTTTATTATCTGCACAGGCCAACTGAGAGATGAAGTTGGAGGCAACTCTGGCATGGTAACTGGGGTGTTCATTTAGTTAGTCTTACCTCACTTGTTCTGGTGGTCTTTGTTTCTTTAGCTAATCTGTATTAGAAGTGACAGTTCATTTGTGAAACTGTGAACTCAACAGAAATGCAGAAAATCAGAGAATTTTTGAGGATGGGACTTTGAAGATTAGCTCATCCAACCCCCTTGAGAATATAGTGCATTTAATATTTTGTTTATGTAGCATTGTACAATCCACCAGGAAATTCCTCTAATCTTATCATTGCCCATTAGTTAGTGACAAGAGGACATAGGGAAGGAAAGAAGCTGCCGATTTTGATGTGGGAGGGCAGTGGGCAGGTGAGGAGAATACATCTTTTGTGATATGACAGCGAGAAGCTCGGCATGAAAGGAAGAGTCTAGGGAGACTGGCAATCAATAAAATCTAACATTCTACAAAGCCATAAAAAAGAATGAACTATTTATATATACTTATCTGATGGCTCAAGTGGAAAAGAATCCACCTGTAATGCAGAAGACCTGGGTTCGATCCCTGGGTTGGGGAGATCCTCTGAAGAAGAGAATGGCTACTCACTTCTAGTATTCTTGCCTGGGAAATCCAATGAACAGAGGCTACAGTCCGTGGGGTTGCCAAGAGTCAGACATGACTGAGTGACTAACACTTTCACTTTCATGTATAAACAGTGATTTTGTATAACAGGGGTAGATATCAAAATAATTATGTTGAGAAGAAGAAGCTAGACAAAAAGAGTACATACTGCATACCATTTATAAACGGTTCTAGAAAATAGAAACTGACCTGTAGTGACGAAAGAGCTCAGGAGTTGCCTGTGACTGTACAACCATTATTCAGTAGGCTCCTGAAGTAGAAAACGTGGCTTCCCTCCTGAACCCTGTGTCTCCTTCCCACTCCCTATCCCTGCCGGACTCAGTTGGCAGGTCCAATAGAATCTACCTTTTTAATTTTAATAACTTTTTTGATGTGGACCATTTTTATAAGTCTTTATTGAACTTGCTACAATATTGCTTCTGTTTTATGGTTAGGGTTTTTGGCTGGGAGGCATGTGGGATCTTAGCTCTCCAACCAGAAATGGAATGCGCACCCCTGCGTTGCAAGGCAAAGTCTTAAGCACTGGATCGCCGGGGAAGTCCCCAGACTCTACCTTTTTAGTACTATTCACAGTCATCTTTTTCTCTCTATTATCATAGTCACCCTCAGGTCAGAACTTCAGACATCATATAGTAGCAGAGGCTACTCAAGATGAACAGAGGCTACAGTCCATGGGGTTGCAAAGAGTCAGACATGACTGAGTGACTAACACTTTCTTGAGTAGCCTCCAACCAATCTCCTTGCCTATATTTTCTACTTGTTCTAATTTATCCTCTGTACTGTTGTCAGAGTAACTATTAAGTATTTTTTATTTTCTAAACATTAAACTCCCCCAATATAAAACACTTTTAAATTATTCAAAATAAAGAACTATACATGGAATTACAAATACCTATGTGTCTATCACCCAGAATTAAGAACTGTTCACATTTTGGAATATCTATTTGGCATATTTTTTAAAAAGAATACTTAAAATGACATCATCTTTGTTTTTTACTCCATCTACTCTGTCGATGCTTCACAGTTTATAACACTGTTATTGATCCCATATATAGGTATGTACTTATTTAGGTCATGTTTTTATGCTTTTATTAAAATATGTAATCCTGTGTTAAAAGTTAAATAAGTGGTACCTGCAACTTGCTTTATTGCACATTTAAGATTTATGCATTTTGATAGATATAAAGATGAAATCGACTCTATATTGCTATATTATATCATATGAGCAAATCACCCTTTACTCATTATCTTATGAGTGGAACATTTATGTTATTTCCACTAAATAGATTTGAAAGGGTCATTGGTAGGAAAAATAAAGTTGCATCTGATCACCTCCCATAACTCATATAGTCCCCATACCAATGACCTGTTATCCTATCTCATCTGTCTCCACTCTTAAATCTCTCTTCATTCAATCATACAGTCACTTACAGTTCGTCAAACAGCACCACTGGCTGACACCTCCAGGCTGACACCACACATGCTGACCTCCTAGTCTATGAAGGTAGGAAATGGCAACCCACTCCAGTATTCTTGCCTGGAAAATTCCATGGACAGAAGAACCTGGCGGGCCATAGTCCACGGGTGGCAAAGAGTCAGACACAATTGAGTAACTGAGCACACACACACCCCTACGTAAGAAACTTCAGAACAGTATTATAATTCTGGTGTCATTTGTGCCTCTCCCACCTGTGACTATGTCTTACTGTATCCTTGGTACTTAGCATAATGCCTCCAACACAGTAGGCATTCGTAAATAGCTGACGATGGTGGGTGGTGGGTGTGAAAATAAATTTGGAGCCAACTCACAGGATTCTTCTGGGAAAGCCCCAGGTTTCTGGAGGGGAGTAGAAGACCTCTGGAAGATGTAGAGTGGTCATGAGTCAGGAGAAACAGCACTAGGTAGCAGAGAACACGGGAGGTCGAGCTGCTCACAGACCCCACGGGCATGCCATGCTCAAAAGTGCTGGTTTTCAATCCTGAATGATTTTTCTGCTATGATGGGCTCAGAGCCTACATTCAGTTGTTTTTTTTTTCCTAGGTTTTCTGAAAGTTTAGGTTGGGGTGTATGGGAAAAGCTAGCATTTTATAGTCATTGTTAAGATTTTTATTGACTTGAAACTAAGTGTGTGTGATAAAAAATGGTTTAGATGCCAAAAGCATGTCTTCCTTAGGTTCCAAAGAGATGCTCAAGTCAACGTAATTAAATGAAAGAAAATTGAAATAAAACCAGTAGGATATGTCAGGACCTGTACTTGGCACACTGCTTGACTCAGGAAAGAACTGAGAGTTGTTAAAAAGTGACAAGCATCTCTGATAGAACGTCTGTCTACACAAGGAAATCCATTAACCTAGAACATGCAAAGACAGATAATGAAAGATGTGAATATTTGCACTCACACACAAAGTTTGTATCAGCATTTCATCACTGCCTCTCATGAGTGAGTGCTACTTTCTTTATTCTGTTCCTTGTAAATGATTTTGCTCATAATGTTTACAATAAAATGCAGCAGTAATAAAAATGATGAAAGATAAATGGATGAACTTTTAAAAGTAGCTGTATGGAAGATTGTTTATGTTGCATGGCAGGCCATTTTTCATACTAAAAGGGGCTAAATTTGCCTACATAAAACATGATCTTGTTCACTGCTTTTCCTGTAAAGACTACAGCAAATGCATTGACTTCCCTAAACTCTTTCAGATTCATCCTCTAGTCTTTGTATGTTGGACACTCGATATAAACAATTGGCTTATTGTTAGCCTTAAGTGAAGGTGAACCATTTCTCCTGGGTGATTCCTAATTCCTGGGAAGCCTGATGAGCTATATTTTTAAGGAAAACTCTTAGTCTTCATTTTGGGTCTTGAATGAAGGAGAATAGTGACTTTGAGATCCAACAGACCAGAAATGAAGACCCTTAAGAAAGATTCTGCTTCTTACTATTGTTATAGATTAGAAAGAGTCTCAGATCTGGCCTTTATTTGCTCTTTTCTGGGCTTTTCTTTCTCAAGTTGTAGTCCAAGGAGGAAGAGTTATTGTTTGTTTGCTTCTACATCATCAATCTCTCCCATGTCTCTACACCCCATCCCTCTCCAGCTGACTGCTGAAATCTAAAGGTGTTTGTGGGTTATTTTTCTTGCCTCAATTAAGGTCTTTGGTGGGCGAAATCAGAACAGACTTGTTCTATACATGTATGGAGAAGCTCTATACAGTCAGCAAAAACAAGACAGGGAGCTGACTGTGGCTCAGATCATGAACTCCTGATTGTCAAATTCAGACTTAAATTGAAGAAAGTAAGGAAAAACACTAGACCATTCAGGTATGACCTAAATCAAATCCCTTATATCATACAGTGAAAGTGATAAATAGATTCAAGGGATTAGATCTAATAGGCAGAGTGCCTGAAGAACTATAGATGGAGGTTCATGACATTGTATAAGAGGCCATGATCAAGACCATCTCCAAGAAAAAGAAATGAAAAAATGCAAAATGGTTGTCTGAGGAGGCCTTACAAATAGCTGAGAAAAGAAGAGAAGAGAAAGGCAAAGGAGAAAAGGAAAGATATATTCTCATTTGAATGCAGAGTTCCAAAGAATAGCAAGGAGAGATAAGAAAGCCTTCCTCAGTGATCAATGCAAAGAAATAGAGGAAACAATAGAATGGGGAAGACTAGAGAGCTCTTCAAGAAAATGAGAGATACCAAGGGAACATTTCATGCAAAGATGGGCTCAATAAAGGACAGAAATGGTATGGACCTAACAGAGGCAGAAGATATTAAGAAGAGGTGGCAAGAATACATAGAAGAACTATACAAAAAAGATCTTCATGACCCAGATAACCACAATACCGTGATCACTCACTTAGAGCCAGACATCCTGGAATGCAAAGTCAAGTGGGCCTTAGAAAGCATCACTATGAACAAAGTTAGTGGAAGTGATGAAATTCCAGTAGAGCTATTTCAAATCCTAAAAGATGATGCTGTAAAAGTGCTGCACTCAATATGCCAGCAAATTTGGAAAACTCAGCAGTGGCCACAGGACTGGTAAAGTCAGTTTTCATTTCAATCCCAAAGAAAGGCAATGCTAAAGAATGCTCAAACTACCACACAATTGCACTCATCTCACACGCTAGCAAAGTAACACTCAAACTTCTCCAAGATGGGCTTCAACGGCATGTGAACCGTGAACTTTCAGATGTCATGCTGGATTCAGAAAAGGCAGAGGAACCAGAGATCAAATTGCCAACATCCGTTGGATCATTGAAAAAGCAAGAGAGTTCCAGAAAAACATCTATTTCTGCTTTATTGACTATGCCAAAGCCTTTGACTGTGTGGGTCACAAGAAACTGTGGAAACTTCTGAAAGAGATGGGAATACCAGACCACCTGACCTGCCTCCAAAGAAATCTGAATTCAGGTCAAGAAGCAACAGTTAGAACTGGACATGGAACAACAGACTGGTTCCAAATTGGGAAAGGAGTTAATTCAAGGCTGTATATTGTCACCCTGTTTATTTATATTTATATATATCATGTGAAATGCCAGGCTGGATGAAACACAAGCTGGAGTCAAGATTGCTGGGAGAAATATCAATAATCCCAGATATGCAGATGACACCACCCTTATGGCAGAAAGCGAAGAACTAACGAGCCTCTTGAAGAAAGTGAAAGAGGAGAGTGAAAAAGTTGGCTTAAAACTCAACATTCAAAAAACTAAGATCATGGCACCCGGTCCCATCACTTCATGGCAAATAGACGGGGAAACATGGAAACAGTCATGTGAAAGTGAAAGTGAAGTCACTCAGTCGTGTCCGACTCTTAGCAACCCCATGGACTGTAGGCCACCAGGCTCCTCCATCCATGGGATTCTCCAGGCAAGAATACTGGAGTGGGTTGCCATTTCTTTCTCCAGGAGATCTTCCGTACCCAGGGATTAAACCCGAATCTCCCGCATTGTAGGCAGACGCTTTACCGTCTGAGTCACCAGGGAAGATAATGGAAACAGTGAGAGACTTTATTTTCTTGGGCTCCAAAATCATGGCCAATGGTGACTGCTGCCATGAAATTAAAATACACTTGCCCCTTGGAAGAAAAGTTATAACCAACTTAGACAGCAAATCAAAAACCAGAGACATTGCTGACAAAGTTCCGTCTAGTCAAAGCTATGGTTTTTCCAGTAGTCATGTATGGATGTGAGAGTTGGACTATAAAGAAAGTTGAGTGCTCAAGAATTGATGCTTTTGAACTGTGGTGTTGGAGAAGACCCTTGAGAGTCCCTTGGACTGCAAGGAGATTCAACTATTCCATCCTGAAGGAAATCAATCCTGAATATTCATTGGAAAGACTGATGCTGAAGCTGAAACTCCAATACTTTGGCCACCTGATGCAAACAACTTTCTCACTGGAAAAGACCCTGATGCTGGGAAAGATTGCAGGCAGGAGGAGAAGGGGACGACAGAGGATGAGATGCTGGATGGCATCACCGACTCGATGGACATGAGTTTGAGTAAGCTCCGGGAGTTGGTGGTGTTCAGGGAAGCCTGGAGTGCTGCAGTCCATGGGGTCACAAAGAGTCGGACACGAGTGAGCAACTCAACTGATTACAATCATCATCACAAACTTCATTGCCTTCATAAATAAGAACGTTATCATAGTCTCAATCTCTTACTAATCATTTACTATGTTCCTAGCACTGTCTGAAGACTTTTTCACACATTTTCTCATTCAACACTCACCAGAACTTTATGGAGAAGGTAATAATACTGCTCTCTGACTCCAAATTCATGTTCTTTACCACTGTATCACATGTATGAACACAGCACAAAATACTCTTCACTGTTTGTGGCTTTTAATTTTCGGGAGTTTTTGGTGGCAATTTCTTAATCGCAGACCTAAGTTTATGGCTGCTCAGAAGGATGTTGAAAACATATCCTACGAACTCATGTTAAGTTTATTCTAAGCGAAATATAATTATGAATGTGATCTGCTTTTTTTTTTTCCCTCTGAGTAAGCCATTTCAAATAAAATATGCAGTAGTTCTTGCTTTCCCTAAGTGTGACTTGTGGAGAGCTGATTCTCTATAATTTTAATTCTATATTTTCTCTTCAGTTAGTTTTTTAAAAAGTCTTTATTTGCCAGCAAGAATCAAAGGGGGGGGGTGGAAATCTATGTAATTTTAAGGGCAGATTGCCTTAGATTGATTTTTCATTTTATTCTAATTTTATATTTGAACATAATGTGGTAACCGAATTTTTAGTAATATTCTTCTTGACAATTAGGAATGAATTATGAATTCCTGTACTCCTTTAAACAGATTTTACAGAAAGAGACTCCACCAATACAAAATCAGTTTGTTTTCTTTTTTAAAAATTTTTTTATTTATTTATTTTTGGCTATGCTGGGTCTTTGTTGCTGTGTGGATTTTTCCCTAGTTCTGGTGAGCCGGGGCTACTCTCTAGCTGGGGTGTGCGGGTGTTTCACTGTGGTGGCTTCTCTTGCTGTGGAGCATGGGCGCTGGGGTGCGTGGACTTCAGAAATCGTGGCTCACAGGCTCTAGAGCACAGGCTCAATAGTGGGGGTGCACAGGCTTAGTTGCCCCAAGGCGTGTGGGATCTTCCTGGATCAGGGATCAAATTTGTGTGCCCTGCATTGACAGGCAGATTCTTTACCATTGAGCCACCAGATAAGCCTGTCAAAGTCAGTTTGAACCCATTTACAATAAAAAAGAAAAATCCTTGAATTATGCACATATTTAACAACAATGTACAATACTTGTTTTGAAAACAGCAAAACATCACTGAGTTAAAATAAAGAAGAGTTAATTGAATAGGAGACATGTATTTATTGATTGGCAAGTTCAACATTGTTCAGTTCTAATAGATCTATAACAGAGGTTCAAGGGGTTCAGAGTATATCACCCCAAAACCTGCCTCTCTGGCACGAGATTATTTTGAGCTGAAGGCAGTTAAGAAAAAGCAGATACAGGACAAGCTCACTGCCCTTCCCAATCTGCCTGAAAGCAGATCATAAATTTCCCTTGTGAAGGTGTTCCTCCTACTTTTCCAAACCAGGAAGTTGATAACGACTTCATTCTGTGAGACAAGATGGCACAGAGAGTCTACACAAACCATACAAACTAGTTCATATCGTCCATTATTTTCCCCATATATTTACCTTCTCACAGTTGGCCAACCCTAAAAGTCTAAACCGCTTTTCCTTTGTTTTGTCACCAATATCCCCATCTTTGCCTTGTTCCTTTTACTCTGATCTCAGAAAAAAACAATAATTGATGAACTTTCTTATTGTCTACTGATAATAAGGCCTCTATGAAAAGTTATGAAAAGCCAAAAAACAGAATAATCAAGGGAAATATAAAACCCACAACTTTCTGAATTATAAAGTGTGGCTTTTTGATCTGATGGTAACAAAATTATAAGACACAGTTTTTATTTGATCCATGCTTTGTCTCTGATCTGTGTTATCCCGAGGCAATTTCCCGGTACTTAACCACTAATCTAAATTCCTGGACATTGCTTGATATTTTGCCCAGTTTTTAAGACCAGTGCCTTAAACACTAAACCTTTTCATGCTTCAGCCTCCTGTATCTTATAAAGGTCTCCCATCCAAGGTCTTTTTGGAGAGACAAACCTAGTTCACAAATAACCTAAAGTGTAGAGTTGGTTGACACTTCCCATTCCCGGAGATTATGTACCATTGCCAATATGGTATAGTAGTAAGATTAAGTGATTTTAAAATCACAGTGCCTGGTTTTAGCTCCTAGCTCCACAACTTTAAACAAATTACTTAACCTCTTCATGCCTCAATTTCTGCATCAGTAAAATGAGAATAATGATGTTTGCCCTGAAGCCCTACCTTGTAAGGTCATGCTCAGTATCCACTGGGATGATAAACAAAATCTAATCAGGAATCATGAAATATTTGCCACTATTTTGATTATCATTAATTCTTCCTAGCTTTAGGTTATCAGTTCTGCCCATCTTTGACTTAACAAGGAAAAGGCAAGGAGGGGCAACTCCCTTTTAACAATACTCAACTATTTAGGGAGAGGGGCTTACCCTTAGAAGAAGTAGAGAGTAATTTGAATTAAGAGGTAGGTTGCATGATGAGCAAAGAGCAGTATTCCTAGAGATACACTCTTCAGAACTGCAGGATAGATAAACTACAGGGATGCCTCCCACCCTCCCCCGCGGCACTTCCTAGCCCATTGTCTAACTCAAGTTTCAAGAGTGAAAATTGAATCCATCTTTTGTTCTTCCCCCTTCCCTCCCCCTACAAAGAAAAGAAGCAAAGCCTTTTAGATACTTGGAAATTGTGGTTTACATACTTTACAGATTTTCTTTCTACAAGTAGGTCTTATTATCATTCCCTTTAATCAAATTTGTAATTCTCCTCTAAACTCTTTCCAAGTACTGCATTTTCTTTGGCACTATGGACACAGCTGGATGTGACATTCTATCAGTACCAACGGTTGACTTAGGGTGATTATGGTTAGTAGACTAGTACTGCTTTATGCTACTTTCTTAATAATTGGTCATCTGGTGCCAAATTTAGTCACAGGAATACAGCACTAATGAGTTTCAAACTTTATTTCTAATTCTGCAAGTATTTTGTTCCGATATGTATGTACATGGCCAGTATGTTAAATCATTTGAAATATGTCATTATTACAAAGGCTGCTTTCTTATGTTCTTTTATCTTACTATGTTCGAGCGGACGTATCCACTGTTGAGAAAGGAATTCTCCATGGTGAGAATGAACCAGAGGGGTCATAAAACTGCATTCTGCAGTATTTCCCCTATTTGTTATGCATGCCTTGCTGATTTAGAAATTATTCAAGCTTCCAAAAGAGGAAGTGATTTTCAAATAGGAATAGTTAAAATTTTTCTAATGCATTAGTGTTTCTAGCTAGGGTGAATGTGAAAAACAAGAGTTTCAAACATCTAAAAGTTAAGAAAGTGAAGACAGAAAAACTAAAATATAGGAAGGAGAGGGAAGAAGCACTAAAATTTCCATAGCCATTCTGGCTATTCAAAGAGATGGGATTTTAGGTCAACCATAAATATGACAGATAACCTGATGGAAGAAAGGGCCTGAGGCTATGATTGTGGAATGCAGCCATCTCTAACTCCTCCTGTCTGTGCTATTAGAGTACTTTTTGTAGAGGAAAGACTTATTTTCTCTAGCAGTAGAGTTTCTTAATAAAGAGTTTGGATACAAAACGTATGCCCATTTGCAATCTCAGAAAACAAAGTAGGCATGAAAATCTTAGTATTATTTCTTTTTCTACCACTTCAGCATGATGTGAAAAATAATTTTGTTGTTTTTGAGGTTTCACTGCTGCTACTGCTAAGTCACTTCAGTCGTGTCCGACTCTGTGTGACCCCATAGACGGCAACCCACCAGGCTCCCCCGTCCCTGGGATTCTCCAGGCAAGAACACTGGAGTGGGTTGCCATTTACTTCTCCAATGCATGAAAGTGAAAGTGAAGTTGCTCAGTAGGCTTCTCTAGCTGCCAGGAGGGGGTTAGTGAGCGGGCCTAGGTACCTGCAGCAGGTGGGATCTTAGTTCCCCAACCAGGGATCGAGCCTAAGTTCCCCGAGTGAGAAGACGGATTCTTTACCACTGGACCACTGAGGAATGCCCTCAAGGGCTTTTCAAAAGGTTTATTTCTTGGTCTCATCACAATCCAGTGCAAGTCTCTTTAAGGGAAGGCTTGAGGAGGGAGGCCCTCCTCCATGCAGTCCTTTGGGCCCATGACATGGAGGTTCTGCCATCTTCCATGACCCTGGGGGTACTCCTGGCTCCCCTGCATCTGGCTGGCAGAGAAGAGGAGACACAGTAGAGGACCGAGCCTGGCAGTGCTGGCCACTGCCTTCACCCACATTCTTTGGGGCTAACTTCAAGGGAGACTGGGAAATATAATTCAGCTGCATGCTCAGAAAGAAGAGGAAACAGGTTTGGTGAGCATCTAGGTAGAGTCTGTTATATGATTTAAATTAAAGATCACATATATTAGTGGCAGGAAAGCTGAAGGTTGCCCCTGATTGCAATTCCTTTTGGCTGCAGCAAATCCTTTAAAAATTCAAGTTAGTTTAAAATTTTGACTATGGAAAGAGTTCACATTAAAAAAAAAAAATCTACTCTTTTGGGGTTCTCTCAAACAATCAGAAATCTAACAGATCTTCTGGCCAGCATTTCTACTTGACAGTAAATGGTGAGAACAAAGCAGCAGCTTCTCCCTTATCCAGTTCACCTTCCAGGCTGTTTCACTCACTGATCTGTCTGGCCCCATAACAAGCTTATACTTGAATTCTTTGGTCTGCATGACGATTTTACCTTTTCTATGTTTTATATCTTGTCATTAATATGTTAATAACAACGACTGCAGTGGATTGATTTGGGCCTGTAGTTATTAATTATGCTTTAGATGGGGGTGACAGCTAGTAACCAACTCAACCTAAAACTCCCCTTCTCTGCAGAAGTAATGGCTAGTGTCCAATTATGAATGAATGGAGATTTATTTTTTTAGTCTAGTCATTTGTTTAGTTATAATTCATATTCTGAATAGGAATAGTAATCTATTAGAAACACTGTAGAATGTGAAACCTTTGCTTTTCATTTCTTCCCAGGATTAATGCTTTTGGGACTTGTAATTTTAAGATTCTTTTTATGGACTAAGCCCTCCACAGAAAAGCAGGTCTCAAGCAACAAAATGGTCCTTAGTTTGACAGCAGAACAGTTTACAAGAATATCATCTACTTCAAGGTGTTGAATATTGGCTGTTTGGGAGAGGGGGTGGGGGGGTAGATTTAATACAGCTATTAAAAAAAAAAGAAAAAACCTTAAATAAAAAGCGGATTCCAATATGGCTACCCTGTGGTCTTCTGGTTGAACTTGAACTAGTCCCATAATCAAAATTTGGAAAATCAAGTTATATTGAGGGGGTTTGGTGAGGGTGAATTTTAAATGACCAGTATAACTGCTTTGCTTCTTTGGAGAACTCTGCCTATAAATATCTCAGAGTTGAGTGTTAGAAAAGTTTGTACACAATTTTAAAAAGAAGGAACTAGATTATCAAAAGTAAAACTGAACAAATTGTTTGCAAAGAAAATACCTCTTAACACGATAGACAGCTGAAAAAAAAATAAACATACCTTAGTCCAATTAACACAGAATGAATGTACAATATTATATGGAGAGTGTTATCTTGTTTGCTTTTTTCTTAACTGAGCAGAGATTAAAGTATTATTTTTAAAAACCACCTGGAGGGTGTTTTAGTGTTTCTGGTAAAATTACTTAAGCACACAATGGCCGTCTTTCTATGCCTTTAGAGTTCACGTGAATTTGGTTACGTAAGTTCCATGGAGAGAAGTTTTCAGTGGATTTAAAAAAAAAAAAAAAGACCAATGGAAGAAATGATTTTGTTTTTAATTTCTATTATTGATTTGGCTGAGAGTAATAAACTGTTGGTGCAATATTGCAATTGAGTCAGTCCTAGATACCTGGGAATAAAGACAGAATTGTAAGTCTTGGTGAAGACAAAGAAAAATAAGCCCTTGTGAGAGAATATATGAATGGAAAATTTTAAAAAAGTTACCTTGAGAGGGTGTAGTGTGGGATAGGGGGAGCTATCCCTAGAGAAAAAGAGACCTTTGGATGATGAGGGTGAGAGAGTCAGACTGAATAGACCCCAAAACCCCAACTTACTTACCAGGCTCTAAATCCTCACCCAACACTAGGACATGGGAATTATTTTTTGTTGTTGTTTTTGCTTTTTCTTTTATATATTTATATAAACTTTATTTTGTATTGGAGAAGGAAATGGCAACCCACTCCAGTATTCTTGCCTGGAGAATCCCAGGGATGGGAGAGCCGGTGGGCTGCCATCTATGGGGTCGCACAGAGTCGGACACAACGGAAGCGACTTAGCAGCAGCAGCAGCATAGCCTTTCAACAATGTTGTGATAGTTTCAGATGAACTGTGAAAGGACTCAGCCATACACACACATGTATCCATTTTCCTCCAAACTCCCCTGTCATCCAGGCTGGTACATAACACTGAGCAGAGTCCCCTCTACTACACAGTATGTCCTTGTTCGTTATCTATTTAAATATAGTAGTGTGTACAAGGACCTGGGCATTGTTATCCCTTTGTCCCTGATGAGAAAACTGAAGCTCATATTGATCAATCTGCTCAAAGTCCATTTGAGAGATAATTAGGGCTGCAAGAATTCAAGTTAAAGGCCCCGAGGTACCAAAGTCTGAGTGGAGAAGACCGGGGAGTGAATGCAGAGAAGTAGGACAAAGAGAGAGATTCAGGTAGAAAGACAAAGGATGGGGCACTTAGGTTTGAAATGTCGTTCACTGAGTAGATGACTCAAAGAAGGAAGTTTGAAAAGACCTGAGGCAAAGTGCGCTGAAGGATGAAACAATTCTTCCCCCCAGCTCCACAGACTAAATCCAGAAGTATGAGCTTAACTGGCACTTTGGTAACAGAAGGATACATGTTGGACAGGTTCCAATAGAGCAATAAAAACAATCAAGGGAACAGAGATTTATCTGTTGGAAAGATACACAAATATCAGTACCTCGGCTTACTTGAATGGGGAGGAGAGTTCCATAGCTGGCAACTCTTTGAAGTGTGCACAGCACTCAAGGAGTGATTAGCCAGCAGTGGGGGTATACCTGGGAGTTGAAAGTGACGAAATGTGGACAGGAAACCTCTAAACTGATAGCAGAAAATGCTTTTTGGAAAACTTACAGGGTAACTCCTTGAGGCCCCGATACTTTCCACTTTCCTGGACTAACTCCTTTTCTGGGAATCCAAATGTCTCCAGAAGAAACCCCCTTCTTCTCCTATGCATCCCCAGCTGCAGCAGGTGGGACTGTCTGATCTGGACCTCAGGGATGCTGTGCCCAGGAGCGCAGCGGCAGGAAGACCCAAATGGGCTGGACAAGATGACTCATTTTCTTTTCCTCTCTTGGTTATTTCTATGAGTCATACACTTTCATCCGGTGCAAAATATGGAAAGTAATATCAGAAAGCCTAAGATATTGTTATCAAATATTTAATGAAAAGAAAAATCCCTTTTCATATGATCCTTACAAAAATGTTTAGTCTTTTCACTTTGCTGCCATTTCTTTGATTTATCGACATGTAGGAGGTGGGGTGAGGAGACTGGAGGCTGTAAGCAAGACAGAAAGATTAAGGTGACTGGCGCTACTGCTCCGAGGCAGTGATCCAAGCTGCTCACCCTTGAAAGGAAAGGGACATGGTCCAGCTCTTTTCCAATAAGCAAGGACTCATCCCTTGAATAAGCTAGGAGTTATGGTCAACTGAGTATTCTTCAGCTTTGGGTTTCTTGCTTGAGTCTACATGGCTGCAGACAGGATAAGGATAAGGTGGTAGGTGATTTAAGAGCATGGATTTTGACATTAGGTGGTTTTGGATTTGAATTCTGGATCTGGCACATATTAGGCAAAATCCTTGATTGCTCTGAGACTTAGCTGTCAGATCTATAAAATAACAATTATGCTAAAAATAATTGTAATGATAACATGGACATGTCTATTATTGACTGACCTTCTACTCTGTATCAGATTTTTTAATAGACTTTACATATATTATCTCATGTCATCTTCATAACAACTGTAGATATAGTTACTAATATTGTCATCATTTTACAGGTGTGGAATCTGAGTCACAGAAAGTTGGAGGAACTTGTCCAAGGTCGAGTGATTAGGTCATGGCAGAGGCAACATGATAGCTGCATCCTCAGGTTGTGTAAGGCTCACTAAAGGTAAGGGAGCTGAAAGTACCAGTTTCCACTAAATGTACAACAATGTACACACTTTTTTAAAATAAAGGCAAGGGAGATTTTCCAATTTTTATCTTTCTTTTTTAAATCAATGAACGAGTTTCCCTACTATCAGCATCCTTTGTAAGAGTAGTTACCTGTATTTCTTATTTTTAAACTAAATTATCTAAATTTCATAGCGATTATTTGCAAAAGAGTTGTGAACAACACTTGATCCTAGGCTAACACATATTCTCCAACTGTATTCAAGAATACACTTCTGTTCTCCAATCAACCAAAATAAAGATGCAGTAGAAACCATGGAAACTTTGCTTTCAGTAAACATGTTTACAAATCCAGGAGCATACTTCAGAGCAAAATGTCTTCTGTCTCTCTCTCTCCACACACAGGCACACGCGTGCACAGACACACACACACACACACACACACAGCCCTCTAATTTGATGTTCAGGGTTATCCATGAAGATGATACTGAGAGTTTTCTTATTCAGCATCTTGGTTGGTGTATTAATCTGTTTGGCTGCCATAAAATAGCATAGACTGGTAACATTAGAAATTTACTTTCTCACAGTTTTGAAGGTTGGAAAGTCTAAGATCAAGTTTCCAACAGGGTTTGGTTTCTGGTGAGGACTGTTTTTCTAGCTTTCAGATGGCTGTCTTCTCATAAAGTCCACACGCAGCCTTTCCTTGGTGCTAGTAAAGTAGAGAAAGAGAGGTCTCTCTCTATTCCTCCTCTTATACTTGATTCAGTTCAGTTCAGTTTAGTCGCTCAGTCGTGTCTGATTCTGCGACCCCATGAATTGCAGCATGCCAGACCTCCCTGTCCATCACCAACCCTCAGAGTTTACTCAAACTCATGTCCATCGAGTCGGTGATGCCATCCAGCCATCTCATCCTCTGTCATCCCCTTCTCCTCCTGTCCCCAATCCCTCCTAGCATCAAGGTCTTTTCCAATGAGCCAGCTCTTTACACGAGGTGGCCAAAGTATTGGAGTTTCAGCTTTAGCATCAGTGCTTCCAATGATCACTCAGGACTGATCTCCTTTAAAATGGACTGGTTGGATCTCCTTGGAGTCCAAGGGACTCTCAAGAGTCTTCTCCAACACCACAGTTCAAAAGCATCAATTCTTCGGCACTCAGCTTTCTTCACAGTTCAACTCTCACATCCATACATGACCACTGGAAAAACTGTAGCCTTGACTAGACAGACTTTTGTTGGCAAAGTAATGTCTCTGCTTTTTAATGTACTCTATTAGGACCCTGTAATTATGACCTCACTTAACCTAATCACCTCCTAAAAGCCCAATCTCCAACCACAATCACATTGGGAGTTAGAGCATCAACATATGAATTTTAGCAATGGGTTAGTCTGGACTGATTTTTACCCTGGGGCCCATGTATATCAGAAATTCATTCATGATTCATTCAATTTTTTTCCTGTGGATTACAGTTATCTCTAGACAAGTTATTGACAAAGGACTGTGAATCAGGTGTTTGGGTAGCCCATGAATAGATTTAATGTAATAGATAGGATCTTGTTAAAGCCGAGTGAAAAGCCATGGAATATAGGGTGGTGGTGTTCTTTCTAAAAATAAGTTTTGGTGGCTATTGTGTTCCTAATACTGAAGGCTTTTCTGAACATAAACAAGAACCTAAAAGTAAAAGTTAGATCTGGAAAGGAAAGGGCCCATTCTGCAGAAGAAACACATTCTTTCCAAATGGTTTGCATAATTTCCTACGTTGCTTTCATGTTACAGAAAACAAACACTTAGGTGTTTGGTGACTATGTACACCAAGTTTCCACATAATCTCTGAAATCTCATTGGGGCTGGGTTAGTTAATTTAGGAAGGCTTGGTAACTTCCTGCCATGTGTCATTCAAAACTTTGGAAAATATGAATATACCATTTCTTGCCTTTGGACATCATTCCTTACTCCTTTTGGCCATAGGCAGGCTCAAATAGTGATGGTATCTTTGTATGTGGGTGGTGATGGGAGGGGTGGGGAAATGGGAGGGGTTGGATTTTAAAAATTGAACTTTTCCAAGTATAAAAGTTCTCATAATATTCAGCTTCTTGAGCTTCAAATAGTACCCATTTATAAGGCTATTGTTTTGAGAGAAGATTTAAAAAATATTTTTAAAAAATCTCTCCTTTAAGAAGCCAAGACTAGGGACCCTACTGGTTCTTCCCATAGGGTAGAAAACCCTCATTTTTTCAGAACACCAAGGCCATGCATTTGCTGCTTTAATGGAATGTTGATAGGATGCAGGTTATAGGATGCAAGAGAGGGTCCTGCTCCTGATGGGGGTGCAGGAATGGTAGAGAAGAACCAACTGAAAGGACCTTTATGGCCTAGGAAGTATTTGAGTAGGTGGAGGGAACACTGAGGGCAGAAAAGGCCCATGTTTCTACTTGAGGGCTCCAGAAAATATCTAACTGTCTGGCTTTCACTAACCTAGTCTGCAGGACAGAGTGCTCAGGTAGGGGAGGCTCTGAGGTGTGGTGAGGAAAAGCCTGTGAGCCTCCTGGGGCCCTTTGCATGAGGGCCTTTGCAGCAGAGCCAAGGCCTGGATGGAAGATGCTATGGAGACTCGGGGGGCTCAGGGTCTGCAGGCAGTGCTGACAGAGGTGGTCAGTGGTGTGAAGGCACTAGGTCCTGACCAACCTGAGAGAGACCCAGTCACCAGTTCTCTGGCCACAGACCCCCAGGGGGACAAGGGCCCTGTGTCAGAGACCAGAACAGCAGGGGACCCCACTGCCAGGCTCTGTCCCTTCCTTTCTGCTTTTAAGGTCAGGTAAGCCATAGCAATCTCCTCCTCCTAGTCTTCCTTCTAATCTGCCACCTAAGGAGGAAAAGACAGAAGAGGAGGGAGACAGAATAGGAAGGAAAGGAGGAAGTCTTTTGAAAGACTGAGATTTTGTGTCCAAGAATGGAACTGTTTAAAGGCACTGTTTAAACTATAGGCTAAGACTAAGTGTTAAATCAGATAGGACTAAATGTTAAAGTTTTCTTAACAATACAGTAGCAAGGGTATCAAGTCAGATTAGCTACAGACAAAGTAAAGGAGTGGCGCCTTATACCCTATCTGTACTTCTGGACTACAGTGTGAGTGGATTTCACTTCATTTGGTTCTTGTGTCTTGGATGGCGGTGTGTGTGTGTCTTGGGTATGGCAGGAAAGGAATGAACTGAAGTATAGTTTCATTGGGAACATTCTGAGTGATACAGTCATCCCATTAAAATGGAATTTCAGGAAACATCCAAACCCCAAACACTGCAGAAGGTCCAAAACAAACTGATACACACATATGCAATTATGACAGACATTTTAGCACTGAGTAGCCTACTTCTCATTGGATTCTAATGGAAGAGTTGAACTAGATCTCCATGACCTGTGCTCTTCTGAATGCAGCAGCCCATCTCCCAAACGTGATTTGAAAATGTTCTGTAAAGCAAACCTGTCCGCCACTATCACCTCCTCTACCACTACTGGCAGCCAGCCCTTGCTGAACTCTCACTCTGTGCCAAGTATTTATGATCCTCTGCTAAATGCTGTATGTGATTACATTAATTAATCTCTGTAGCAGTCCTGCGAGATGGTGCTGATATCATCTCCATTTTAAAGATGGCAGAATGGAGGCTCAAAGATGAATTAAGTATTTTGTTACAGGCAAGAACTGACTCCATGTTGGATCTGTTTCTTTTACTTTATCATTTGCTTCCTGTTACTTTTGTTTACTGAAAGGATACTGTCCGTATATAATGGCTAGCTTCAGGGAACCCTGCCCCCTGCCTGAATGTTAAACCAGAATACCTTTGTTCAGGACCCTGTCCATCTGTGGATGGCTACAGGAAGGAAGAAATTGACACATCCCTTCCCGGAGGCTGGTCACTCCAGGAGATATTTGCAATATTAATGGTTTTTTAATTTTATTTCCTCACCTCCCCCCATCTCTGTTCTATAAAATACCCTGGCATCCAGACCTCGAAAAGATGGTTATTTTGAGACATTAGTTTGCCATCTTCTCAGTCAGTATTCCTTGCCTCAACACCTTTTCTCTTGGTTAACTGGCCTGTCATATGGCAAGCAAAGTGAGCTTGGACTCAATAATGATTTAAGCTAGAACTCAAGATTATATGTTACTAGTTCCAAAGCCAATGGCTATTTTTGCCACTACACCATGGTACTTTCAAGCTTTTGAAAACAACACTTTTAGAAAACTTTCCAGTATCTCTGAAGTTCAATTTCAGGGGCTTTACTTTTTCTGCTTCCATGTTGGTGTGACTTGATGTTCCCATGTTGATGTGCCAATGGGGTGAGATACAGCTGAGACTTTGTCCACTTCCTTTACCATGATACGTCATCAAGTGAAGTCGCTCAGTCGTGTCTGACTCTGTGACCCCATGGACTGTAGCTCACCAAGCTCCTCCGTCCATGGAATTTTCCAGGCAAGAGTACTGGAGTGGGTTGCCATTTCCTTCTCCAGGGGATCTTCCTGACCCAGGGATCGAACGCAGGTCTCCTGCATTGCAGGCTGACGATTTACCATCTGAGCCACCAGGGAAGCCCATATGTCATCAAAGTCTTGCAAAATACCTGTTGGAGAGAACATGAAGTAGCTTTTTAGAGCCAACATTTATTGAGTGTTTACCACATGCCAGGCCCTATGCTAAGCCAAAATATGTGTTAATTTCTTTACTAATCCCATCAAGTCTGTGAGATACGAACTGTTCTGATCCGCATTTTAGAAATCAGAAAATTGAGGCACACGTTTACATAACTTTGCCCAAGTTAACACAGTAGATTTAACTGTTAAAATGCCAACACTTAGACATCATTCATATATAAGAATCATGCTGGGTCACTCCTGGTGATGTCTAGAAGAAAACCAGATTTTACCTATCACAGGCCTGAACTGCTTATTATGCCTGTGTGATGGCACACTTCTGTCTGTGCCTGGGTTTAAGGACAAATGTGACACCTACCCACCCCCAGGAAGAGTTGTGAAGTTTCTGACAAGGATCTGCCTTCCTTTTTCTTCCCAGGGCTTCCTTCTTCCACTTAAGATACTCAGGTAACTTCTTGTCCTCATCACTCCTTTCTTCTTTCATAGGACAGGCTCTGGCACCAGACGTTTTGTGGGAATGGCTTCTATTGTTTGGTGAAAATGTTCATTTGGGTTTTTCTCTAAGATGGTATGGAAAAATCTGAATGAACTTTTTGGCTAACCTAATGCTTTGCCTGGAACTTATTCATACAGCAAGACCACACCCATTTATGTACTTGTGTTTTGTGCCTTTTTTTGGTTGTTGTTTGTTTAAATGATTGTATTGTGAAAGGAATTTTTGGCATCCACGAATACCTGGGAGATCTTGGGGACATGAGAGCCCATGGGGGATTCTGTAGTCCTGCCCAGGAGCTCATGATTTAGCCTGTTCCTGTAAAAGTCCAGGCATCTCTTCACAGCCCCTGACACTTCCAGGACAGTACGCGGGGCTGTGGAGAATCTGTCCAGGGAACATGTGCTTTCCCCTTGCCCAACACATCTCTCTGGATTGTTCCTCTCTGGCCTCCTACTTCTACTAAGCACATGTCTGGTCCTCTGTCCTGGCAGTCCTTTTGCAATTTAGCATCTCCTCTCTTCCCTCTGCTTCAAGATCTGAGGAGGCATATTTTAATATTTCTGGCATTTTCATCCAGATTTTAGTTAGCAAAGTATTGAATTAATTTTCTCTAATGTACTGAAACACGTCTCTACTTGTGTTGTTCAGTCGCTAAGTCTTGTCTGACTCTGCGATCCCATGAACTGCAGCACTCCAGGCTTCCCTACCTCCCAGAGTTTACTCAAACTCAGGAGAAGGCAATGGCACCCCACTCCAGTACTCTTGCCTGGCAAATCCCATGGACGGAGGAGCCTGGAAGGCTGCAGTCCATGGGGTCGCTAAGAGTTGGACACGACTGAGCGACTTCACTTTCACTTTTCACTTTCATGCATTGGAGAAGGAAATGGCAACCCACTCCAGTGTTCTTGCCTGGAGAATCCCAGGGACGGGGGAGCCTGGTGGGCTGCTGTCTATGGGGTCTCATAGAGTCGGACACAACTGAAGTGACTTAGTAGTAGTAGCAGTAGTATAGGCAGCCTAGGGCAATGGGATAATATCGTTTACAGTGTTGTGAGAAAGAGAGGTGGTAGGAAGAAAGATGGTTAAAGTAATAATTACAGCGTAGTTAGCTCTGTCTTATTTTTAAACAAAAGGGCCATTCGGGCACTACTTCCTCATTAGCAAAGGTTTACAGTATTTAATGAATCTTCTCTCTGGGATTATTTTGCACATTTCAAATTTGATATTCAAATGCAAATATATTCAACCCAGGAAAGAGACAGCAAATGTCACTAACTCTCTTCATCTGGTTTGGCCAAATCTCTGATGTGGCACAGAGGAGGAATGTGTCAAAATACATTCAGGAAAATGCCTGCTGGCTCCTGTGAACCCAAGTGCTTCCAGTCAAACACTGACAGTGAGGAGCTTTTCCTCTTACAGCAGAAATCAACACAACATTGTAAAGCAACTGTGCTTTAATAAAAGTAAATACAATTTAAAAAATTTTTAAAGAAAAAGGAATTTTTTTTTCATCTTTACATATTTCTTTCTTTTTTTTTTCTCCATCTAGGTTATGTAAATTTTGTCAGCCTATTGTAAAGACTGGTATGTTCAGTGGCTCTTCCTGGCTAGAACTCGTCTTTGCCTGCCAGCTCACTGTACAGCATCACTGACTCAAAGGACATGAGCTTGAGCAGGCTCCAGAAGATGGTGAAGGACAGGGAAGCTTGGCGGGCTGCAGTCCAGGGGGTCACAAAGAGTTGGACACGACTGAAGGACTGAAAATCAAGCCCACTCTTCTATGAATCTTCCCAGACCTCTTCGGCTCCCATTCATTTCCTTTTCTTGGGAACTCCACAACACTCACAAAGTAAGCAATTTGTTTTGGCGCTAAATAGAGTACTGATTGGATCTACTATTTCACGTATGGATCTTTCCTCTTTTCAGGGACATAGGTTTCTTAGATGAAGTTACTTTTGTTTTTCCACTAGTAAGTTTCTTATTGGGGTCCTGGTGACTCAGCGGTAAAGAATCCACCTGCAATGCAGGAGACAGGAGTCAGGAAGATTCCCTGGAGAAGGAAATGGAAACCAACTCCAGTATGTCTGCCTGGGAAATCCCATGGACAGAGGAGCCTGGTGGGCTACAGTCCATTGGGTTGCAAAAGAGTTGGACATGACTTAATGACTAAACAACAAGTTTGTTATCTTTTTTAGATTTTAAAATTTTATTTATTTTCACTGAAGTATACTTGCCTATTAGGGAATCTTCTGGTGGTCCAGTGGTTGGGAGTCTATGCTTCCACAGTAGGATGCACGGATTTGATTTCTGGTTAGGGAACTAATATCCTGTGAGACAAGGCCTTCCCCCCAGCAAAAAAAGGAATGCTTATTGTTTTGCCATTTCCTCATGGTGGAAAGCCCCAGCCAGTTAGCAGTTAGCAGTGAGTATCAAAGATATGAGTATCTAGTGCTTTACAGGAGATGACCTCTGGAGATAACATCACAGACAAGACTATTGTGGAACAGGTTGAATCCTGGCACAGTTTACTCCCTCTCTAGTCTCAGGCCAATCACTTAACTCTTGCAATGCCACATGTGGAAAATACATTCTGCCTTGTATGCATTGATAAGCCCGTGTTCCATATTCCACAGATGTGTGGGCTCCTGGCTTTGTGAGTTTGTGCATTCAAGAAACTTTGGGTGAAAAAGCAAAGATATAAACACAAAGGAACCAGTATTAGGGTCATTATATTGACGTTTCTGTATTGTTTCAGGTCAGGGGAGGATGAGACAAGGGCACAGCTTGGGCAATTGACAACACAGAGCGGTGGGAGCAACGGTGCTGAGTAAACGGTTGTAAATCCCCAGTGCCGAACTTTGTTAACATTTTACAGAATGCTTTGTCCCTTTTAAGCAAGCTATAAAGCAAGAGTGAATTCACACAGCCTCCTTGGAGGTCAGTGTGGTGGCTCTATTTATGGGCAGATCACTAATTAATCACAAGCTAATTTGTAGCTTGACGCTCACCAAGCTGAATTTAGAAACCAGGCACCTCTTTGCTTAGCATTCTGGAGGAGACAGCCATTGGTAGAGGTGGCACATAAAAAAAATGATGCTGATTCACCCAGTGCCTGAAAGGAAACTGCAGTTGGTTGAAGGAAAGCTACCCATCTCTGTCGTATCCTTTCAATGATTTAATCTCTGTTCTTTCTGCCTTGTTTTGCATCCCAGCACCATAGGTTTCCAAGGCTTTGACGGTGTTTTCCCAGAAGAGCAGCATATTGTAGATCATGGAGGAAGGAAGTTTATTCTCAAAGGACATGCAACGATGATATGATTGGGGGGGCAGAATTTAAGAATATTAACATTTTGTTGAACATAAATTGCCAAGGAGCTTATTTTGGTAAGGATTTTCAAGGAGAGGTTTTAAACGGTACTCACTGCCGAATATTAAGGGGCAAGATGCCACTAATTCCCAGTAGATTAAAAGCACTGCTGATTTTTCTCAGGGACATTTCCGCTTTGGAAAGGGCGTCAACTCAGAAACAAATTAAATGCTGTCTTTGGGAGGAAATGAAGCCTTAAAGAATTGAAATATTCGCCATTAAGAGGGATTTTCTTTAATCCTTGAACTGTGTGTTCTAGAAAGGACTCTGTATTGAGTGGAGGGAGACAGATAAGGAGGATGTGAGGTGAGGAGGAGGATGTATCTCTCAGGAATGTGGCCTCAGGATACGCAAATTGCTACAGAGGAGGAATCTGACAGAGGAACTGAAGAAATGAACTCAATCTCTCTTGAGGTGTCTGAGCCAAAACATGTTTTATGACTTTGATGATAAAAAAAAAAAAAAAAAAAACTATATATTTTGAAGGTTGAGATAACAAAGATCAAAGCTACAAAATTTGGATAAAAAGAAGATCACTGTCATGTTTCAAGTTTTGGAAAAGAAATGAGAGAATGACCTTTGAATTACAAGGCTGAAAGCGGATACTTGGGTGTCTCAAAAAAGCAATAAAAAGCAAGAACCTTATAAACCTTTACATAGAAAATTCATCATAGTAATGTTGAATATGCACATGAATTCATGTTGCATGAAAGGAAGTTTAAAGTAAGAGTCTATCATTAATGAAATAGCCACTGTGTGTAGGATTATTTATCTACTGTGTAAAATTCGTAAAATTAGATGAAAAATATACTATAAAGATATTGGACTTCTTTCCATCCATTTACTTAAAGAACTACTTTAATATCTATTGTTTAATTATATTCACATCACTCCTGAGAAATTGGTTAGAGCAGATTTTATCTCCATCTAATTGTCTGGTGAGGCAGAACTCAAGGGAAGATAAGTAGCTCTGTAAGGTCAAACCTAGTTGATAGCATTTCCCAGATCTTGGCCTGTGGACACCCCACTTCCATCAGACCACGAGTTGCGCACAAACCAACTCTTCTGATGTACCCAAACCTGTATACCAAAGTGAAACTTGAAAAAGCCTGAAGTGCAAAGGGAACTAAGAAATACATCCTTGTTCAAATCTTTTCTAGGCTGGCTTCAGGAAGTGACTTTCTATGAGGTATTCCTATGAATTGCGAGAGATCTAAGAGGAGTAGCCCATTAAGTCCCGGCCCACTGGGGATGCCCTTTGATGCATTCATTTGGCTTCAGGAAGCAGAGTCTTCAAGACATGGAATAGAGGCTTTGAAGAACTGTGAGTGAGATGCCCCAAGTTGCCAGATCACTGAGACCAAGCAACTGAGCAGGATTCTAGAGGGTTCAAGGACTCCTGGAGTGGTGTTCAGAGTTTGGTGGGAGGGACACCCAAAATGCAGGGAGGTCAAAAAAGGGGGTTACAAAAGCTCTGAAAAGTGGGTTTTTGGCTTTTTACTTCCACCATTCCTTGAGGGCCATGAGACTATAACAACACAGGTCTTAAGGACAAACTGTGCTGGAATTTGAAAGACCTATATGAGTTATATACCTTCCCTGAATATCTGTGTTCTCATCTATTACATGAACAGGTTAGACTTGGTAACATCTTTCCCACTCCACTATGTAATGGTATCATGAAACTAGTCTTCATTTAGCACCTGGAAAAACTCTGAACTCTTCTTTCTATCCAGAAAGATATTACCTTTATGGTCTGTCTCAGGACTTGTTTCGGGATTTACAACAGTTACTGATGGCCTTTATCAGTTGCCAAGTGTCTGGAGAGTTCTACAGTAGGTGTTGGCATTGTTCTCAGCTAGACAAGTCAGGGAAGAGCTTCAGAGGCTAAGGAGGGACTCTGCAGGAGAAAAGTGACTCAGAAATAAAACTGTTCTCTTCATTCAACTCTCAGTTCCTAAACTGGGCTCCTATTGTGGAAATTAGACCTTTGAGCAGTGTTCCATGTGTTTATTCTACTTGTATCAAAGAGGCTTTCATCTCCCTAGAGCAAATTATTAACACATTCCACCAAAGATGTGAGGGTGGAGGCCTGGCCTTGGAGAAAAAAAAATAATCACATCATAATGAAGAGCTGCCCGAATCATGAACTTAAGAAAAACTAACATAAAAGCCCCTACTTTTAATGACAGTGGTTGGCCAGATGCCAAGGTCCTTGTGCCCAGGGGAGCATGGCAGGCTGATTCCTTGTCTGTAGGCTGACCCTTCTGTGCTCAGGAATTTTCCACTGGAAGGCTGGTGGTGTGGGAGGTGAGGGCCTTTGCAGGATCAGCAGGTTGAGGCACTTATAGCCAGTTGCTTTCACCCTTAGCTGGAAACCAGATTTTGTTAACTGATTGAGCGGTGACTTTTGGTTCCAGGCAGTAAATTTTTACTTCTCGAGATTGTTTGGTGGGGGAGAGGGAGGAGGGGAAAATGAAGAGGAAGCAAACCAAAATAAAAAAATACCCAACAAATCTCAGATACAGCCAAGAGGAGAAGCAGGCATAAAATAAGTGGAGCAATGTTTCAGTCTTGCTAATGGATTACTCCCTAAAGCAAAAGACTGTGGGGAAGTGTTTCTAGACAGAGATTATGTCATTTTCTACAGCAAGTTCACTTGATTTACGGGAGCCATTTGGTGCCCAGGCTTTGAGATATAGCTTGAGTACATGTGGTATAAGTGCCTAGTGCAAAAGAGAATACAAGGAATTATTTACTACTGTTGAAAACCAGGACCCGGGGTCTGACTTTGTTTTCATTTGCTCTTTAAAAAATGTTTCTGAGTAACACCAAAATATATGATACCACAGATCTCATGTCCAGTAATTGTGACAACCAAGATACGTGAGCAGCCACAAATATGTTATTTGACATTAGCAACAGTTTTCTCCATTAGGGGAGGAGCAGAAAGAATAGAGAAAGTGAGAATACAGTGGGACTCGAAATATTTCATCTAACAAATAGCCAGTGTATCCTTGTGTAAAAACAGTGTAAGATGTTTGGCCCTCTGCTTTGCCATGTGAAACCAAGTGTTTGCCTGTGATGTGAAGAGTGACTGCTGGCATGAGTGGAGATGGATGAATATCTTTAGTGATGGCCCCAAACACTCCCATAACGAGAAGGGAGTTTAAAACCCCTACTCTTTTAACTGTGTCACATACAAGTTTTTCAACTTTGGCTAATCACAAGTACCATTTGCTCAGTACTTGACTGCTTCAAAATGCTTCTCACAATAGTATCTGTGCTATTGTTAGAATTATTTACAATTAATGTATTTAGAAACTGAGGCTCAGCATGTGTATACTTTGCCCAGATTTCATTCTCTACCGTCGTTACTCTATGTCGTTGGTTCTCAACAGGGAATAACCCCCCTACTCCCGCCCCTGGAGGGCCTTTAGTAATATCTAAAGACATTCTTGATTATCTCAGCTAAGGAGGAAAGTACCACTAGCATCAAGAGGGTAGAAGCCAGGGATGCTGCTAAACATCTTCTAGAATATATAGGATGCCTACACCCCTGCTGTCACAAAGAATCCTCTGTCCTCAAATGTGAGTAGAACTAAGCATGAGAAAACAGGCTCTACATACTCTCATTTTAAAGTTTCTCTGAGTATCATTTCTGAACTCAGAATGGTCAAACCCGTTATTTCCCAAACCCCATACTCTTAATACTAATTACCTAACAGAGGGCTCAACCTGGTTATTGGGTCTTCCTCAGTAGCCCAGCAGTAAAGAATCCCCCTGCAATTCAGGAGCCTTGGGAGATGCAGGTTCAATCCCTGGGTCAGGAAGATCCCCTGGAGGAGGGTATGTCAACCCACTCCAGTATTCTTGCCTAATGAATCCCATGGCCAGAGAAGCCTGGTGGGCTACAGTCTATGGGGTCGCAAAGAGTCAGACATGACTGAAGTGACTTATTTCACACCAGCCAGTTGTTATATGGGAATCTTAAACACAACATGACCAAAATGTCTCTCTTCCTTCCTCTATATTCTGATCTTAATCACAAGCTCTACCATCTAGGATTTCTCAACCTGAAAACATGATGGTCATTCTTGACTTACTCTTTCCTGTTTTCTCTTACTCACCTAGTCCAATCACTCTACAAACCTTTCAAATACACTCGAAACATCTCTTGCAATTGGCTCTCCTCTCCTTATCAGTGACACTGGTTTAGCATTGGTCGTCATCATTTCATGATGAACTCCTGTTGTCTTAGCTGGGTAAACCATACCAGGCACTATTCTCAGTACCCAAGAAGTATCATCGTCCCTATTTTAAAGCTGAGGAAATGAGGTGCATAGAGATAAGTAGTTAGTCAATGAAGGAATCCAGGTTTGAACCCAGGCTGGACTCTGTGCTGTCAACTACCACATTCTTCTATCTCTCCATTTATCATCTAAGACTCAAATACCATCTTTTCCTGCCGCAGTCATGTGCTCCATTTACTCTAAAGAGCTCTTCATTCCTGGAAGTTTCTAGAGTTCTTCACATTTTTGTGCCATTGAAAATGATGTTTCCACCATCTGGAACACACTTCCTTCCTTCTGGCTATCTTTTTCTC
The DNA here is from genome assembly GCF_000754665.1 of Bison bison bison. Lineage (NCBI taxonomy): Eukaryota > Metazoa > Chordata > Mammalia > Artiodactyla > Bovidae > Bison > Bison bison. The sequence goes on along the minus strand of NW_011494900.1, from coordinate 4,513,961 downwards.
ATCCTCTAAGATTCAGGTCCAGTGGTCATGTATGGATGTGAGAGTTGGACTGTGAAGAAAGCCGAAGAATTGATGCTTTTGAACTGTGGTGTGGGAGAAGATTCTTAAGAGTCCCTTGGACTCCAAGGAGATCCAACCAGTCCATTCTAAAGGAGATCAGCCCTGGGATTTCTTTGGAAGGAATGATGCTATAGCTGAAACTCCAGTACTTTGGCCACCTCATGCGAAGAGTTGACTCATTGAAAAAGACTCTGATGCTGGGAGGGATTGGGGGCAGGAGGAGAAGGGGACGAGAGAGGATGAGATGGCTGGATGGCATCACTGACTCGATGGACGTGAGTCTGAGTGAACTCCGGGAGTTGGTGATGGACAGGGAGGCCTTGCATGCTGCAATTCATGGGGTCGAAAAGAGTTGGACACGACTGAGCGACTGAACTGAACTGAACTGTACTGAAGATTCAGTTCATATAAGAGCTCTTCAAGGGCAGGGATTATGTCTTATTCATTATTTTTCATCTCTAGCCCTATATTTTTATAATAGGTATCTAAATAGTTACAAAATATAAAAATCACTTTCCACTACTTTCAAATCAAAGTTTCTTTGCAAATATTTTTCAGTGAAAACAGCTCCATCAATATCTTCTTCCTACCTCAAGATGACTGATTAGAAGTTAATGCTTGCATATGGGTGTATACAAAGGTGAGCTTCTTTAAAATATATTAACTATATGAATTCAATATATACATTGTATTGACTACACAAATTCAAAGAACTGGCATCATTAGTGTTCTGAAGATCACCACACATTTCTAAGGTTTGTTTATGGCCCCAAATTTCAGGTTCAATTTGAAGACAAATCCCTTCTCTTTATCCTTGTCAAACAATAGCTTGTTATAACACAGTGATTGGTTTCAAATAATTTATTTCAGAGTATGGAGAAAACTCAAAAATATGTTTACATTGGAAACTTTTTCCCCAAGTTGACATTACTTTAACGACTTTCCACTTCCTCTCCCCTGTCCCCCAATACCATGTGTAGTTGAAGAAAAGACACAATATGGTGCAAGAATTTAAGGCCATTCTCACTTCTTCCATCATGACTACCATAGGCATATAAGACAAATATTTCCTGTCAAGGACTATTTTTGTCATCAGGAAAAATGTGAAATACATTGTAAAAAAAAATCCTTTGGAAAGACCATTAAGACTTTATGCTCGAAACAAAATCTGTTAATCCCCTTCTCCGTTAATCTTCCCAAACCAATAGCAATTGGAAGATAAGGACAAAAGCAGAGGATAAAAAAATAATATTTAGGACTGGGAGAAGTAAGATGCAAGCACTAATCAGGCTGGGCCCCAGACATGATTATACTGTGGACAAAACATTGCTCTAAGGCTAAGAGAGCTAAAATAATTACTGAGATATGGCCTTTGCTCCTCAGAAGATGGGAAAAAGCTCAGTAAAGGCCATTCTTTCCCGTAGGTTTCCAGTAACATGAGGGTCAAATCCTGCATTATTTTTTGTTAACATTACATTTTCTATCTTTTTTCTCACCAAATAGGATAACTGTTCAGGATTTACATATTTTGATGTAATGGTTCCAGTAGACTTTCCCCGGGGGATCTTAGCCTTGTCTCTGAAAACCAATAAATTCCAGGTAGAATTATATTCACTGATACTCTTTCTAAGTGATCCCAAGATATGGATAAAGTAGTCAAAAACACAGTAGTTAACGCATGCTAAATTGTAAACTCAATCTATACCTACCAGGGAAGTGAAAGCCCTATTCCTTTGGTTATCTAAGTACCCAATGATTCCCACAACAGTGCCAGCTCTATAAGACAGTGTGTTCTCTTTATATCATTTCTCATATGCCTTTGTGGAAAATTAGGAAGTAAACGTTCTCCTTTGGAGCATAACTCTCTTTCACCCCACAGAATAACTAAAATGGTTATAGAGGCTGCTCACTTCTGGTATTAGCATGTCTTTGCTGGCTACTGTTATTGCCTGGAGAATTGCCTCGTTCTCCTTGCCTTGCTCCACCTTTCTACCACCCACTTCATTTTATTCACTATTTCTTCAATTTCAGTTTAAAATCACTGCCTTTCAGCAGCTGAACAGATAGACTAGGTTAGAGTTTTGGCTTACAGCACACATTCTTAGGGCTGCCCTAGTAGCTTGGAGGCTAAAAGAATCTGCTTGCAATGTGGGGGACCCAGGTTCAATCTCTGGGTTGGGAAGATCCTCTGGAGAAGGAAACGGCTACCCACTCCAGTATTCTTGCCTGGAGAATTCCATGGACAGAGGCTACAGTCCACGGGGTCACGTAGAGTCAGACACGACTGAACGACTAACACTACACATTCTTAACCTCAGTTAGATATATTAGAATCACCAGGAGGAGTTTCTACAAACTACTAAACCAAGCCTGCTCTGGATCAATTAAACCTGATTATCTAGGGTGGATTTGGACATTAATACTTTCAGAAATATCCCCAGGTGATCTTAATGTATAGCCAGCTTGAGAAACTTGTTCTGGAGTGTAACTCTCTGCATATCTCCATAGCAGTTCTGAGTGACTTGCAAATATTAGTTCACTATGTCTTTATCACTGTATCATGCAATAAAATGGGAAATTTTGTTCACCAGGAAGTCTCCATGGGAGAGAGAAAACTCATTTTCTGAGTGTGTGTTCCTGTCCCTAGGAGCAAGAGAGGAAAGTTGTTGGTGTGGGTGATATTCCATGGGTCCTCTGGGAGCTCTTCCCTAATCAAAAGTACAGGCTGGTTCTTTTTTAAGCTTACCTTTAGTTGCTAACCTGTGCTTATTTTAAAGTGATTCCATGAAGAAACTGGGCCACATGGATATTAAGTAAACAAATGAATGAATAATCAAGTGTTTGAAGAAGTAATTAACAAATTAATACTTTTTTTTTTTTACCACTGATTCAACCTCTAATTTCCACAGTAGTCTCTCTTTATAAAACTGTTTTTAACATACAGTTTTTTTTTTTTATGCCTTGCAGGCATTGGCACATACATCTAATTGCCTATTGAAACTTTCCACTTGAAAGTTTAAAAGATGTTTCAGATTTAAAGTCCAAAACTGAGTTTCCGATCCTCGCTCTCCTCAAAGCTGCTCCTACCAGACATTTCCCCACCTCAGCTTCTCTCACCACAGACCTTGCAGTCAGCCTTGATTCTTCTCAACCTCTCTGTCTTTCTCTCCTTCCCCCTCTCTCTCTCCCCTTCCCATTTCTTTCTCTCTTCCTGCCTCTCTCCCCTGCTTCTCTCTCTCTGTCTCCCTCCCTCTCTCTCCTTTTGTCTAATCTAGCTGCTAATGCTAGTGACGGTCACTTCTGCTCTCACAACATATCCCACATCTTAGTACTTCTGGTCACTATCATTGCCTTGCTGTTATTCAGTCACTAAGTCATGTCTGACTCTTTGCAACCCCATGGACTGCAGCATGCCAGGCTCCTTTGTCCTCCACTGTTGCCCAGAGTTTGCTCAAATTTATGTCCATTGAGTTGGTGATGCTATCTCACCACCTCATCCTTTGCCCCCTCTTCTCCTTTTGCCTTCAATCTTTCCAGCATCAGGGTCTTTTCCAATGAGTTGGCTCTTCACATCAGGTGGCTAAAATATTGGAGCTTCAGCATCAATCCTTCCTATGAATATTCAGGGTTGATTTCCTTTAGGATTACTGGATCTCCTTGCAGTCCAAGGAACTTTCAAGACTCTTCTCCAGCATCACAATTCATAAGCATCAATTCTTTGACCTTCACTCCAGTCTAAATCCGTACTGTCTCATTCCCTATACCTTGTTCCTTCTGCATTTCTTCCACAGTACTTCCACCATACTATATGTTCTGTTTATGTGACGGGTTTATTTTCTCCCTCGCTCAGTTAGAATGCTTGATCAATGAGAGGAGGAATTTTTGTTTGCTTCTCTGCTTCTTAGAACACTCTGGCATCTGGATGGCTCTCAGAAATATTTAACTAGATTAATGAAATAAAGTACAGAAGATTCTTTCTTGCATGGAAATTCAGAGGTATAGAGAATCATATATTTTCCCTCTTCATCCCCGACTCCCATTCCCTTCTCAGCTTACATTTGCTGCTTATTTCTTAAACCTGAAGTTTATTGGAAGTGGCATGACCAGGGACCACATTCCATTTTCAGTCTGCAGTGTTAGTTCTAGGATTTAGGACACTGCATTTCACTAGTGGCAAATCCACTCCAATCTCTTGTCTATATCTTGAGTACGGATATGCCTGGCATTCTCAGCTCGTGTTAGAACTTGTCTGTTTGAAAAGCCACAACTGAGATCTGAGGTTTAGCATTCTGACCTGAATGTTTAGTCATTCAGTTGTGTCGGACTCTTGTGACCCCAAGGACTGTAGCCCGCTAGGTGTCTCCTCCATGGGATTTCCGAGGCCAGAATACTGGAGTGGGTTGCCATTTCCTTTTCCAGGGGATCTACCCAACCCAGGGATCGAACCCAGATCTCTGCATTGCAGGAGGATTCTTTACCGTCTGTGGCACCAGGGAAGCCCGTAACAAATATCCAAATAAATCCATCTGGATTTTTTGAAGTATCTTTAATTTATTGCTTTTCACTCAGTGAAGCACTGTGATCAGAATGTGCGCTGTTCTCAAAAACATAATTTTCAGAAAAGTATTAATTTGTATATTCTGATTTGCTTCTTATCTGGATAACCCACTGATAGGCTCCATAGGATGGAGAAAGCATAGGTACTAAGTAACTGGAATGGTTTGAGTAAGACCCTGAAGGTATAAGGTACAGGATGAATATGTTTGGGAGGGAAAGCAGGGGCAGGTCAGAAGCTCAGAGTGTAAATCAAGGTTTTTGGAGTAGCCAGGCAAGAACTGGTACTAGACACCAAGCTGGTGCATACGAATCTCTTGGGACACCCAATGTGCAAAGAATCAACTTAGGCCAACCTCTTCACTGAGGAAACTGAGGCCCTAAAAAGAGCAAAGTGCTGGGCAGCAGGACAGGCACCGACTTAGAACAGTTTCTGAGGTTTGCTATCAGCTGGTACAGAGTGGAGACAGCATGCTCTCTAAGGTGGGCACAGAGTGGACAGATGTGAGCGTGGCAGAAGCCTGGCAGGTAGACAGCTCCAGGGAAAGAAAGCACTCTATGTTTCAGATGGCCCAGAGTCGATCTTCCCCGAGGGAAGCTGTCAGCCATAGCCTGGGCTGCTGTTTCCCTCCTTGAGGCTGAGAGTGAGGACAAGAGCAATCCTGCCTTGGGAAGGTTGAGAGCCTTTGGGTGGAACAATGGATGGGGTGGAAACTTTGCCAAGTCAGAGCTGCCTGTTGTCACTGCTTCTGCTGCAGCTGTTCTAGGTGATGAGGCTAATAGGCTGAGTGTGGGTGTGTTCTTTCCTGACACCGACTATGATAATGGCCCTCTTTTTAAATGTTTTGGACTTCATCATCACTCCTTGCAAGTTAGGATTCTTGAATCTTCTATTTTGGGTGACCTCCAGCCAACAACAAGCCCTCCCATCTCTGTACCATTGCCTGATGGCTCTGGTTGGAATCCAACACAGCAGAGGCAGGGGAGGAGACATGCTTTACAAGGGCTAATTTTCCATCCTTGGGGCTCCCTTCAGCCCTCCCTCCACCCCTCACTCTCTCCTACGCCCCAGGCTTGCTTCTCTGCTGCTCCAGGCCCTGATCAGGCACTCTGCTTTGCACTGGGATCTCTGCGCACAGTGTGGCCGAATGGATGAAGGAAGAACAGCTCCTTTATTAAGAGAATGTCTCCACAGGTCGAGGTCTCCTCATCTCATCATTTCCCTTTGCAGGCCACTGACTTTGAGGGCCCCTAGCTGTCAAGAGGCTTCTCCAGGAAGACAAAGCAAGCCTGTGCAAGGCCAAGGTCAGCACATAAACATTTGGCATTCTCAGGATGCTCTGGTAACACAACACAATCTGAGCTGGATTTGCTATATCTCTTTCTACTTTATCCTTGTCTTCAAAAGTCTCAAATCAAAACGACACAGCCAAGAAGGAAAAAATGCTGATAGTGGGCTTCAGATGGTTGTAATTACAGAGACATCATTCAGCCGTTTCTAACTTTTTGCAACCCTGTGGACCGTGGCCCACCAGGCTCTTCTGCTCATGGGACTTCCCAGGCAAAAATACTGGAATGGGTTGCCATTTCCTTCTCCAGGGGATCTTCCTGACCCAGGGATTGAACCCATGTCTCCTACATTGCAGACAGATTCTTTACCATCTGAGCCACCAGGAAAACCAGAACCAACTAACATCTTCTTTTTTCATCTATTGTGACAGATTCCAAGAGAAACCAAAAATGACTCCAAGTTAAAGGCAAGGTTTTTAATGAAATATGAAAGTAGCTGAGATAAATCATGTCAAACAAGAAAGCTAAAAGTCAATGTAGGAAAGTTTTTTAAGCCTATGAAGAGAATTAACCAGACTTTAGGGACGAAGTGAAAAGAAAATGTATCAGTAAAATAATCAAAAGTGAAAGGACGCATTTATTTAGAGAGGTTTTGGGGAGAGACTATTGGATTTCTATCTTTGGTGATATATTGATACATAGATTGAATACAACCTCAGAATAGCTAGCGATCTTGAAAGAGAAGAGCAAAGTTGGAGGACTCACATCCCCCAGTTTCAAAATTTACTACAAGCCTACAGTAATCAAGGCGGTGCGGTACTGGCATAAGGACAGACTTATAAATCAGTGGAAGGGAACTGCAAGCCCAGAAATAAATCCTTATATTTACACCACAATTTGTTTATCCATCCATCTATTCATGGGTTTTGGGATCCTTTCTGGTTTCTGGTTATTACAAATAAGCTGCTATGAATATTTGTATGCAAGTCTTTACTCTCATTTTTCCTAGGAGTGGAATGGTTTTGGTATATGGTAAATATATACTTAACTCTTTTTTAAAATCACTTTTCATATTTTAGTAAAAAGTATACAACATAAGAGTTACCATCTTAACCACTTTAAGTGCACAGTGGAATAGTGTTAAACATTCATGTTGTTGTAAAATAGTTTACACTTTTTCATCTTGCAAATCTGAACTCTATATCCACTGAGTAACAATTCCCCTTTTCCCCTCCTCACAACCCCTACTATTTTATTTTCTGCTTCCATAAATTTTACTACTTTAGATACCTTTAAATTATACAGTATGATTTTTGTGACTGGTTTATTTCACTTAGTACAACGTCTTCAAGTTTCATTCAGGTTGTAGCATATGACAGAATTTCTTTCCTTTTAAGGCCAAATAATACTCCGTTGTATGCATATACCACCCTGTGTTTATCCATTCATGTACCCAGGGACGTTTCGCGTCTACCTTTTGGCTAGTATGAAGTAGTGCTGCTATGAACACAGGTGTGTAGCATTTAAAGAAACAGCAAACTATTCCCAAAGTGGTTATACTGAATTACATTCTAACCAGCAATGTATGAAACTTTTAGTTCTTCTGTATCTTTATCAATATTTGGTACAGCCAGTCCAATTAATTTTAGCTATTTTTGTAGGTGTGCAGTGGTAGCTCACTGTGCTTTCAATTTTCACTTTCCTAACGACTAATGATATTGACGATTTTCCATGTGCTCATTTCTGCCTTTGTATCTTCTTTGGAAAGGTTGAGGACCTTTAGGTGAGACAGCGGATGGGGTGGAAACTCTCCCAAGTCAGAGCTGCTTGTTGTTATTGCTCTGGCAGCAACTATTCTGGACAGTGGTGCTAATGGGATGAATGTGAGTGCATTTCTTCATAATGACTATGACAATGGTCTTCTTTTTCAACATTTTGGACCTTATAATCTATTCAAGTCGCCTGTGCATTTTTTGAAATTGTGTTGTTTATTTTCTTTTTATTGAGTTTGAGAGTTCTTTATATGTTTTTGATACAAATCCTTTATTATATATATTTTAACTATTTTCTTCCAGTTTGTACCCTGACTGTTCATTTTCTTTTTAAAAAATTTTATCACTTATTACATCTTTTTTTGCATTTTTAAAAATAATATTGATTTATTTACTTATGGCTGCAATGGGTCTTCGTTGCTGCATGGGCTTATCTCTGGTTGTGTTGCATGGGCTTCTCATTGCAGTGGTTTCTCTTGTGGAGCACAGGCTCTAGGGTGTTCGAGCTTCAGTAGTTGTGGTACACGGGCTCGGTAGTTGTGGCTCCTGGGCTCTAGAGCGCAGGCTCAATAGTTGTGGTGCACAGGCTTAGTTGCTCCAAGGCATGTGGAATCTTTCTGGATCAGATATTGAACCTGTATGTCCTGCATTGGCAGGCATATTCTTTACCCCTGAGCCACCAGGGAAGCACCCATTTTCTTAATGTGTTTTTAAAGAGCACAAGCTTTAGCTTTTATGAAGTTTAAGTTATCAGTGTCTTCTTTTATTGATCATATCTTTGGTGTCATACCCAAAAAATCTTTGCCTAACCCAAGGTCACAAATATCTTTTCTGTGTTTTCTTCTAGAAGTTTTGTACTTGTAAGTTGTACTTTTAAGTCTGTGATCCACTTGACCTGACTTTTATATATTGTGCAAAATGTGGGTCAAAGTTCATATTTTTTAATGTGACTATTTCAACACCTTTCTCCATTGAATTTTCCTTGTGTCTTTGTTGTCCGTATGTGAGTGGGTCTATTTCTGGGCATTCTACTCTGTCTTATTGATCTATCTTGACACCATTGCTACAATATCTTCATACTGTAGCTTTGTAAATCTTGAAATCAGTTAGCATTAGTCTTCCAACTTGTTTTATTTCAAAGTTGCTTTGGCTATTCTAGGTGCTTTGTGCTTTCAAATAAATTTTTGAATTTCAGTCCATTTCTATAAAAGGTCTATTGGAATTTTTATTAGAATCACATTGAATCTGTAGATTATTTTAGGGAGAATGGACATTTTAGTTATAAGGAATCATCTGATGCATGAATACCATACATTTTTCCATTTATTTTGATCTTTAATTTTTCTCACTGATGTTTTGCATGTTTATTGCACAGGTCTTACACATTTTTATCAGATTTATCCTTATGATTGCATATTTTTAGTGGTATTTAAAATTTTTAATTTCCAATTTTTCATTGCTAATTTGGTCTGTTTTTTTAACTTTTAGGTTTGTCTTATTAAGATACTTCTGTCTCCCTTTTCATTACTAAATGTGTAAGCAGCTCAAAAGTGTTTGTTTATTTTGAGAAACTTATTGGCCAAATGCTAGTTGTGAAGGTCTGGGAAAAGAAATATTCACCACAAGCTTTTTTCACTACCTTCGTACAGGCAGAATCTCCTCCCTGTGTCTTTGGATAAGGAGAACACTTCTCTTTGGATACGGAGAACAGCCTCTGCAGTTCTTTTCTGGGGCTTCCTGATTTTCTATGGCTGCAAACAAAACCCACAGAGACTGAGCTTCTGGCACGAATGCTACCAGTTTTCTAATCACTTGGCTTTGGCTGCTGAAGGTCGCAGAGCTTCCTGGCAGGAAGTGGGGCACAGACGGCAGGTGGCCCTGCCAGAGCAGCTGAAAAAGCTCTATTCACAGCAGATTGTATATCCCCAAAGTGCTGTAACAGCACTGCGTACCTGCCAGCCTCAGGGAGGGCTGATTTGGGTAATTTAAGTTTTGTCTTCAAGAATAATCATTAAGAGTTGTCAGCAGCATCCATGATGCTAAAATAAAGAATCATGTCCAGGGAATGGCAGAGAAGATACAAATGGGCGCCCCTGCAGGCATGGAAGGCTAAGAGACTATGGAATCATTTCAAACCAGGACAGCCTGATTCAGGAAGCACTGAATAAGAAAAATGCAAATATGTTCAGTGGAGTTAACGGTGTTCTGAAGACACAGGTGCATGCTAAGTTGCTACAGTCGTGTCCAACTCTTTGTGACCCTGTGAACTGTAGCCTGCTAGGCTCCACTGTCCATGGGATTGTCCAGGCAATAAAACTGGAGTGGGCTGCCATACCATCCTCCAGGAGATCTTCCTGACCCAGGGGTCAAATCCATGTCTCTTACATCTCCTGTATTGGCAGGCACGTTCTTTACCACTAGCGCCACCTGAGAAGCCCCATATACACATCTGCTTACACAGAAATCAAGCCAACTGTATACATACACCTTATAATCCAAAAAGTCATTTGAAGTCTGTCCAGATATTAGAAAGATTCAGTGGTTGACATCCTCTGTCTCTCTTGTTTTGGTTGAGGCTGTTTTTTAACTGGGAAAAACAAAATGAAATTCAGTACTGTTGAATCAGAAAGTTCACTGCAAGAACTTTGACTAAATTTGGTGATGCACTTAGTGGTTCTATAATTTAATCTCTACTGATAAACCATGGTTAAAGGCGCTGTATAAAAGGGGTTTTCCTCCATGAAACCTTGTTTGGGTGGACCAGGGTGAGTCAAGGGTCATGGCCTGGCTTGTACGAATCACTCAGTTTCTCTCCAGCTGCCTACGAGGCAGCCATCTTGAAAACAGCATAGGGTAAGTTTACCATTAAGGCTGGATTTTTGATATTTGAAAAAACAAAAAATTCATCATAGGTGTGAATTCTTTCCATAGATTAGAACCACATTTGTCAAATGAATTCTAGAACAGGGAAGTTTACAAAAGGACTCCTGGGTGTCCCCACCTGGAATGAAGAATCTGAGACTGTAACTTCCTCTCAGAGGTGCCTGGGTTGGGTCAGTAAGCAAGAAAATTCTTCTGGTCTTTCCCAAATTTTTTCATGAACAATGCACATGGAATAACTCACTATAAGGTTTAATTTATATGAAAGTGTATACAATTAAATTTCAAAATAAATTTCTTAAAATCACATTTGTTTGCTTATTGTTAACGGATCCTAGGAAAACCTTTGCATTTTTTTTCATTAAGTCACAATAATTTAATTTAAAATGCACATTCAGGGGTGGTGGAAAGGAGAGGGTGGGATGAACTGAGAAAGTAGCACTGACATATATACATTACTGTGTGTAAAATCAGAGAAAGCAATGGCACGGCACTCCAGTACTCTTGCCTGGAAAATCCCATGGATGGAGGAGCCTGGTAGGCTGCAGTCCATGGGGTCGGTAAGAGTCGGAAACGACTGAGCGACTTCCCTTTCACTTTTCACGTTCATGCATTGGAGAAGGAAATGGCAACCCACTCCAGTGTTCTTGCCTGGAGAATCCCAGGGACGGGGGAGCCTGGTGGGCTGCCGTCTATGGGGTCGCACAGAGTGGGACACGACTGAAGCGACTTAGCAGCAGCAGCAGCAGCAGTGTGTAAAATAGATAGCTAGAGGCAAGCTGCTGTAGAGCACAAGGCATTCAGCTCAGTGCTGTGTGATGACCTAGAGGAGTGGGATGGGGGTGGGTGTGGAAGGGAGGCTCAAGAGGGAAGGGATACATGTAAACATACAGCTGATTCACATTGTTGTACAACAGAAACTAACATTATAAAGCAATTATTCTCCAATTAAAAAAAAATTTTAAATGCACTTTCAAAACAAAACAAAATAAAACATTTAAAGAGCCATATATGATCATTTCAGAGAGGACTACACATCAAGGCCATAAAGACAGCAATGCATTGCTAATGAATTGTCTCTCCCACTGTCCTCCCATTCCAGGCAGGAAGGCTACAGAACACTCTTACCATGCTTAGACATTGGTTGAATGAATAGCAATTACCGGAAGTACAGAAAACCTTAGGCACAGAGTGATGCTGAAAGGATCTAAAGTGTTTCTCAGGGGAGAATAGTGCTTCTATTTGCGAAGATTTGAGAATATGATGGTTCTAAAAATTCAAACACAAGCCCAGAAACTTTCCAGAGTCAACCCTTTAAATTGGGGTTGGGGTTGAGTATTTACAATAAGCACTGTTGGAAGAATGCTATTAATTAGGAAAGATGGTCTTGGATATTCTGACCTCCTATTGCTGGCAGTTCCTTGGCATTCAGTGTTCTAAAGATCGCATTACTTTTCCCTTCAAAGCCTGATTTCGGGAAAGGATCTGGCACGTTCATTCTCCTTGAGTTTCAGTAGTGGAAAGAGTTTATTGTGATACATTAATCTATTTTTCGATCAACATAAAAGGTTTAATATACTGTAATAGCTCTTCTGTTTACTTTTTAATAGGGATTAATGTCTTAATCCAAAGTAATATATTTCTTAACCCAAACCCATAGAATTAAAGACATCAGTTAAAGGATGGAGAGAGTTCATTTTGTAGGGGAAGAATTACTTTATAGCAGAACTAGACTGTTTACTTCACCCATTTTTATTTAAGGCCAGTCGATCATTCAGTAGTGTTTGGCCTTCCTACATAATAAGAATGGTGACTACAAACAAAGCAAGAGGATTCCTGTAATCAAAATAGGCAATCTCAATGGACCGATGAATTTTATCCTGCACATCTCTCAGTAGCTTGCCCTGTACTCAGGCTTAATTAGGTACTTAAATACCCATCTGTATTTGCAAAGAGGCAAAGTTTAATTGCTTATATCTTTGTCGAAATAAAAATAGCCATTCTGCATTCTTAAGACTAAACAGATTCTTTGCAATAGGTAATATAAATTCTATACTTTAAAAATAATTCTTGGACCATGTTAGCATTAAAAATTTCATTAAATCATTACCTAATGGAGATAAAAAAGATAGTCTGTAATTTTTAAGAACTGTGTTTATGGACACATTCTCTATTTCACCTTTTCCATTTCTCTCCAAACTGCTTCTATCTAAGCAACTTAACTCTGTCAGTATATGCGTAATTCACTTCAAGATATGTGTCCAGCAATGCACGTGTTAGAAACAGTCTGGCCCTTTGAATACTGTGAATGTGCCCCATTTCCGCCAGTTTTCCTTTTCAGTGCCTGCATGTACACTGTGTTGTAGACTCACAAGCTAGCGACCATATACAAGCCTGATCTCCTTGTTTTGTTTTAGATTCAAAATTCCCAACAGGAAAGTAACTATTACAGTAACCAATCTCAGAGTCTTGTTTACTTTTTTATAAATTCCTAAACTTTTCCTGCTGTAGAAAGTATGCAAGGCTCAGGTTAGGTCAACAAGAGAGTCAAGGTTAACTGTGGGAGAGTGACATGGGAAAGAACCCAACTAGTCCAAACATTCAAATATCCATAGACAACTTAGACCAACTTTAACATTACCCATCACCTCAGCACATGTGCATTTAATATATTTTGTTAAAAGACTCTAAGAGTCTTAATATCTGCTTTTTCCTTTTGCTTCAGAGAGGGGATTTCAACACTGTTTTTTCTTACAGCACTGCATTTTCTGCTGGGATAATTCTGTCCTTGGCCTCTGGAACAGCTCATAAATTACATCTCCTGAATTACAGGGTACAACAATTAGCAAAATGGTTTCCTATTCCCCTGGGAAGGCCAGGTGGGAATGGCTACTTACAGAAGTGATGAAGTATAGAACTTCTGCTTTAGGCAAAGAGCCGCAAGGGACTCATGAATTTTTTCCTTTACATTTGGAATTTTGTTTATCTTGGCTCTATTAATTCATATACATATGAGAAAAATGCAGCCCCAAGCTTGTGTCACCAAGGTTAACTGAGCAGAGAGAGATGAGGGCAAGCTTTCAGAGCCGCAGCATCTCTTGGCAGTATATCTATCTGACACAGCCCCTCTGCTGTTCCAAGTCTATTCCTGTGCTTGAACAAGGAATACCTTCACACATGGGAGAGAGTCTGGTAAGAACACATTTGGCCTCACTTCCGCATGTGATTTTCTGTTCAAGGTTTGTCAGGTTAACTTAATCTCAGAGGATTCCAGTGCTTCCATAGTAGAAAGAATTTTTATTATAGCCAAATAATTTGGGGAACTGTGAGGCTGAACCAAAAAAAGGTAAATAATTTTCTTTATTGAAAAGCCATCAATAAATATGCTAGCATCCATTGTGATTGTATAAGAGAGGAGGAGGATCATTTCCCACAGACATTTGACTTTGAAAGACTTTTCTTTACTCAGAATATCTCTAAAAAAATCTCACGTTCTGCAAGGAATCAAGCCACAGTCAATTTTAACTGAAAGCTGTTTCAGTCACTGACACTCCAGCACAGAATCAGGACTTCGATTTTGTTGACCTGGTTGAATTCCATGAGCAATGTCACTTTGGACCACATCCAGAGCCAAATTCAGTATCCTATCACAAAAAGACTGTCATCAGTCTATGAGATAGGTGTGCACATGTGCTTTTCAAAATCTAAAGCTCATTAAGTAACTTCTAAAGAGTCATTGTTACTTGATATTAAAGTCCCAACAGAATTAAAGATTCATGGGAGAAAGGGAAGTCTGTGGGAAAGCACAGCCGTTGGTAACAGTGGCAAATTCCTTGAACTATTAAGGGTGCAACTCCAACTCCCCAGCTTCCTTGAAGGGCCTCTTATGAGGAATGCACCTAAGATTTTGCACGGTATCTTAGGGGTACTATTGTGTTACTACTATGATATCAAAAATTATTTTGATTATTTAAGCAAAAATAATATTTTTAAATATTCAAGGGATGCTAGAATATTTAGGTGGATGTTTTCTTGTACAAAGAGATTAAAACCAGAAAATAACAATTGATATCTCTCGATTTGACTCTGGTCTGGCAAGAGCTTTTATTGGCAGGACTTTGGGGCTGCTTCCTATTTTGTATCCACAGGCTAGAGAAGAAAAAAGGTACTAGAAGGCTGGGACACCTAGCCAGTCTAAGACCAGGTCAAGCCAATTTTAGTCTTCAGTTCAGTTCAGTTCAGTCGCTCAGTCCTGTCCAACTCTTTGCGACCCCATGAATCGCACCACGCCAGGCCTCCCTGTCCATCACCAACTCCTGGAGTTCACTCAAACTCACGTCCATCGAGTCAGTGATGCCATCCAGCCATCTCATCCTCTGTCGTCCCCTTGTCCTCCTGCCCCCAATCCCTCCCAGTATCAGAGTCTTTTCCAATGAGTCAACTCTTCGCATGAGGTGGCCAAAGTACTGGAGTTTCAGCTTTAGCATCAGTCCTTCCAAAGAACACCCAGGACTGATCTCCTTTAGAATGGACTGGTTGGATCTCCTTGCAGTCCAAGGGACTCTCAAGAGTCTTCTCCAACACCACAGTTCAAAAGCATCAATTCTTTGGCACCCAGCTTCCTTCACAGTCCAACTCTCACATCCATACATGACCACAGGAAAAACCATAGCCTTGACTAGACGAACCTTTGTTGGCAAAGTAATGTCTCTGCTTTTGAATATGCTATCTAGGTTGGTCATAACTTTCCTTCCAAGGAGTAAGCGTCTTTTAAGTTCATGGCTGCAGGCACCATCTGCAGTGATTTTGGAGCCCAGAAAAATAAAGTTTGACACTGTTTCCACCGTTTCCCCATCTATTTCCCATGAAGTGTTGGGACCGGATGCCATGATCTTCGTTTTCTGAATGTTGAGCTTTAAGACAATTTTTTCACTCTCCACTTTCACTTTCATCAAGAGACTTTTTAGTTCCTCTTCACTTTCTGCCATAAGGGTGGTGTCATCTGCATACCTGAGGTTACTGATATTTCTCCCGGCAATCTTGATTCCAGCGGAAGGTAGTTAGAGATCATTTAATGCAAACTCCCACATTAGAACATAAGAGATGGAGGCCTATAAAGGTCTCAGGGTATGCCCTCAAAGTGACTTCAGGCCCAGAATATAGTATCTCTGGAAAGCAGACAGTCAACCTGTTTTTCCACCACAGCAATAAACCTCTGTTTCTGATAGAGCATAAACCTAGCTTTGCAGATTTCCCATGGGCTTTTACAATTAAAGAAGCATATACACTTACTATAAATCTTCTTGCTATAAAAGTCAGAGACCAGTTTTATGAAGAAAAAATATGGAAAGATATACAAAAGGTAGCTTTGGCCAGAGATACAAATCAGACAGGAGAAAGCTTGAAGTAATACTCTGATCTGTACACAGATAAGACAGCTCCCTGCTGAGAGTAAACAGACTTCTCAAATGAGTGCCTCTGGGATCGCAGAGTGATGTGCCAGTCCAGAGCAATCTAAGTAACAATCTATTTCTTTGGAGACTTCTGCTTCTGGTGAGGATAGAGACAGATGGTAAAGACCACCACCCCTTCAATAACAACAAAATAACCCAGACAAAGTAAAAATTATATTTTTCTTCAGGGCAGGGGAAGAGAGGTGGATGCAATGATGCCTTGATAACTCAATCCCAAGAGAAATAAGCCTTTTTTTAATTGAGCAGAGGGTCATGACAGCTTCTATACCTTAGGCATGTACATGTTGTGGGTACAGGCAGAATCTGGGTATAGATGGAGAGATTTTTTATGGATGGAGGGACGTTGGTCAAGCTTTCTGGGACAGTGGGGTCTGGCTAGAAGCACTGGAGTCTGGAAGGTCCCCCAGATGCAAGGACAGAGCACTAGGATCAACATTTCTCCTGACACTCCCCTCATCATGAGGCTCGCTGAGAAAAAGAGCAGCCGAGGGAGTGATTGGTAAGCAGAGGGATATTGTATAGCTTTCACATTCTGGAGCCCTGCTAGAGCTTAATACAAAGCAAACTAAAAACATCTGAAACTTCACCCAGTCCTCATCCAACTCATCTACTGACAGGTCAAACAGTCAGCAGATGAGATAAGAGAAGTTGGGCTAAATACAGGTAAACTCAATATTGTTAAAGCTATGACCCAGTACAGTCCAAGGAGAAATCTGAATTACCAACTCCATCTTCTGGTTATCATCAGAGAAGAAATTCTTGTACTCTTTAGGAAATAAATAAAACAAAGATATACTTTGATATCTAGTGTGCATTAAATACAATAGCCAAAAATCTATTTAAGAATTATCTTACATGGAAAGAAGTACATGCTGCTGCTGCTGCTGCTGCTAAGTCACTTCAGTTGTGTCTGACTCTGTGTGACCCCAGAGATGGCAGCCCACCCAGGCTCCCCCATCCCTGGGATTCTCCAGGCAAGAACACTGGAGCGGGTTGCCATTTCTTTCTCCAATGAATGAAAGTGAAAAGTGAAAGTGAAGTTGCTCAGTCGTATCCGACTCTTAGCAACCCCATAGACTGCAGCCTACCAGGCTCCTCCATCCATAGGATTTTCCAGGCAAGAGTACTGGAGTGGGGTGCCATTGCCTTCTCCGAAAGAAGTGCATACATATATGTAATACATATTTAAGAAAAACAGTCATTAGAAACAGATTTGCAGATAATAGTTATTACGGTAAGTAGACAATGACTCTAAAACAGCAATTATAAATATGTTCCATCATTTACTGGAAAAGGTGATTATATTGGGTAAAGAGGTGGAAATTCTTTAGAAATAGAAATAAAAACTCTTTAAAAAGAACCAAAAGGAATTCTGGAGCCAAAAAACTACAGTCCCTGAAAGTTAAAGATCACTGGATAAAATTAACACTAAATGGGACACTGCCCAAGAAAAGATTAATAAACTTGGAAACTAAACAACAGAAATAATTTGAAGTAAAAATGAAAGAAGGAAACAATTGGAAAAAAGAATGTCAATAACCTGTGGAATAATATCAAGGGATCTAATATATTGTAATTAGAGTCCCAACAAAAGTGGAGACAAATAATTGAACTGAAGAAGTATTTGAGCTTCCCCAGTGGTTCAGTGGTAAAGAATCAGCTCATCAGTGCAGGAGACATGGGTTCTATCCCTGGTCTGGAAAGTTCCTGCATACAATGGAGCAACTAAGCCCGTGCACCACAACTACTGAGCCTATGCTCTAGATCCCAGGAGCTACAACTACTGAGCCCAAGGGCCACAATGACTGAAGTCCACGACCGTAGAGCCTATGCTCCACAGCAAGAGAAGCCACTGCATTGAGAAGCCCATGCACCCAAACAAAGAGTAGCTCCCGGCCACTGCAACTAGAGAAAGCTGGTGCGGCAACGAAGACCCAGCACAGCCAAAAGAAAGAAATTGTTTAAAAGAAAAGAAAAAATGTGTGAAGAAATAATGGTTGATTACAGCACCATGGATAGACTTGGAGGGCATTGTACTAAGTGAAATAAGACAGAGAAAGCCAAATACTGTATGATAATTGCTTATATGTGCAACCTTAAAAATACAACAAATTAGTGAATTTAACATAAAGGAAGCACTCACAGATAGAGAACAAACTAGTGGGAGGATGAAATGGGGGGCAGTATAAGGTGGGGGGCTGGGAGATACAAACCACTGAGCACAAGGTAGGCTGCTGCCAAGTCACGTCAGTCGTGTCCGACTCTGTTCGACCCCATAGACGGCAGCCCACCAGGCTCCATCCCTGGGATTCTCCAGGCAAGAACACTGGAGTGGGTTGCCATTTCCTTCTCCAATGCATGACAGTGAAAAGTCAAAGTGAAGTCGCTCAGTCGTGTCCGACCCTCAGCGACCCCATGGACTGCAGCCTACCAGCCTCCTCCATCCATGGGATTTTCCAGGCAAGAGTACTGGAGTGGGGTGCCATTGCCTTCTCCAAGGTAGGCTAAAGGATGCATTATACAATACAGGGGACATATCCAATATTTTGTAATAACTATAAATGGAAAGTAACTTTTAAAATTGTATAAAAATAAGAAATTTTTAAAAGAATGGCTGAAGACACTTTTAATTTTGAAAAATATCCCACAGATCCAAGAATGGAATCCAAGAAGCTAAACAACCCTCTAATGGGATGATGCAAAGAAAATTATACCTAGGCACACTATAGTCAAATTGCTGAAAACCAAAGAAAAGAAAAAAATGTGGAAAACATTCAGGGGAAAAAAATACATTACATAAAGAGTAATAGCAATACAAATGGCAATTAATGCCTCATTACAAACAATGTAACTCACAATACAAGGAATAATACCTTTAAGTGCCAAAAAGAAAACAAAACAAAACCTATTAACCCAGAATTTTGTATCCAGTGAATAGATCATTCAGATGTGAGGGTGAAACTGAAGACATTTTTGGATAAATAAAATCTAAGATAATTTGTCAGAGCATACCTGCACTATTTAAAAAATACTAATTAGAGGTCTTTAGGCTGACAGGAAATGATAACAACTGAAAACTCAGATCTATATAAAGGAGTGAAAATTGCCAGAAAATGATGATTATGTGGGTAAATATAAATAATGTTTTTTCCTCAACTTATTTGAAATACAAGTAACTGTTTTGAAAGCATAAATAATAAAAATGCATTGTGGGGTTTATAAAATATGCGGGAATATATGGCAACAATACATAAAGAATGTGAAGGAATACATAGTAAATTCTTATATGTGAACTGTGTGGATCACAATAAACTGTGGAAAATTCTGAAAGAGATGGGAATACCAGACCACCTGACCTGCCTCTTGAGAAATCTGTATGCAGGTCAGGAAGCAACAGTTAAAACTGGACATGGAACAACAGACTCGTTCCAAATAGGAAAAGGAGTACATCAAGGATGTATATTGTCACCCTGCTTATTTAACTTATATGCAGAGTACATCATGAGAAAAGCTGGGCTGGAAGAAACACAAGCTGGAATCAAGATTGCTGGGAGAAATATCAATAACCTCAGATATGCAGATGACACCACCCTTATGGCAGAAAGTGAAGAGGAACTAAAAAGCCTCTTGATGAAAATGAAAGTGGAGAGTGAAAAAGTTGGCTTAAAGCTCAAGATTCAGAAAATGAAGATCATGGCATCCGGTCCCACCAGTTCATGACAAATAGATGGGGAAACAGTGGAAACAGTGTCAGACTTTATTTTTGGGGGCTCCGAAATCACTGCAGATGGTGACTGCAGCCATGAAATTAAAAGACGCTTACTCCTTGGAAGGAAAGTTATGACCAACCTAGATAGCATATTCAAAAGCAGAGACATTACTTTGCCAACAAAGGTCCATCTAGTCAAGGCTATGGTTTTTCCTGTGGTCATGTATGGATGTGAGAGTTGGACTGTGAAGAAGGCTGAGCGCCGAAGAATTGATGCTTTTGAACTGTGGTGTTGGAGAAGACTGTTGAGAGTCCCTTGGACTGCAAGGAGATCCAACCAGCCCTGGGATTTCTTTGGAGGGAATGATGCTGAAGCTGAAACTCCAGTCCTTTGGCCACCTCATGCGAAGAGTTGACTCATTGGAAAAGACTCTGATGCTGGGAGGGAATGGGGGCAGGAGGAGAAGGGGATGACAGAGGATGAGATGGCTGGATGGCGTCACTGACTCTATGGACGTGAGTCTGAGTGAACTCTGGGAGTTGGTGATGGACAGGGAGGCCTGGCGTGCTGCGATTCTTGGGGTCGCAAAGAGTTGGACACTACTGAGTGACTGAACTGAACTGAACTGAACATAATATTAATTCAATGACAGCTGTTGTTTTTCCCTGTTACAGCCATAGGGAAACTGAAGTTCAGAGGGGCTCTTTGACTGGAACAATGTAATAAAGCAAGTTAGTGATCAAACTTAAGCTAGGAACTATGTCTTCAGATTCTAGTCTATTGCTCTTGAAGCAAAGTTGGGGTTAAGTGAAATACTGGGTCAAAAAAGTTCATTTAGGTTTTTCCATAACATCTTATAGAAAAATCTGAACTAACTTTTTGGCCAACCCAGCATATTCTATGAATGCCTTGTGGTTAATCCAAGGCTTTGTATAACTAAATGGATCTTATTTCTTAGTCTACAAGATTTTCTCTATACTGAGTCAGTTTATCTAAGATCCCCCATTTTCCCCTATGAGTCAGCATATTATTTATAAAATGTATAAGGAAAATGAAAATACGCATGGTTCTTCTTCCTTTACAGTTTCTCTCTTCTGTTGTTTCTCCTGAAATCAATTTACCTCCCTCCACCAACTAAATCTGGTTGCCTTCTCTGTTGATCAAGAACAAATAACAAAAAGTAATGTGAGAATAGGGAAGTTTAAGTATAGGGTCTTTGGAAGGGTGTTCATTTAACCAGATGATATAAAAAGAAATGAAAGTCCATTTGTTGTTGTTCAGTCACTAAATCACGTCCAACTCTTTGTGACCCCATGGACTGCAGCACAGCAGGCTCCCCTGTCCTTCACTATCTCCCAGAGTTTGCTCAAATTCATGCCCATTGAGTTGGTGATGATATCCAACTCATCCTCTGATGCCCTCTTCTCCTTTTGCCTACAATCTTTCCCAGCATCAGGATCTTTTCCAACGAGTAGGCCCTTTGCATCAGGTGGCCAAAGTATTGGAGCTTCAGCTTCAGCATCAGTCCTTCCAGTGAATATTCAGGGTTGATTTCCTTTAGGATTACTAGTTTGCTCTCCTTGCTTTCCAAGGGACTCTCAAGAGTCTTCTCCAGACCACAATTTCAAAGCATCTATTCTTTGGCACTCAGCCTTCTTTACGGTCCAACTCTTACATCCTTACATGATTACCGGAGAAACCATACCTTTGACTATACGGACCTTTGTCGGTAAAATAATGACTCTGCTTTTTAATATGCTGTCCAGGTTTGTCATAGCTTTTCTTAAAGTCCGTTAAGTATAAGAAAATTGTGTCTCTTTGTTTTTCACTGACTGTAATATGAGCTTTTTACCTCCTGGTTTGCATCTAGTGTATCTTGACTATGAAGGAGGATTATGTCATCCTGTCTCGTTGAATCAGATTTTAGCACAGAACAGGATGACCTTCAATAATCATTGGCAAAGAATAAGTAAAAGTGAAATTCATGCCCTCTCAGATATTCCAGATGCTCTCTGCCTGTCAGTCAGCAAACAGCCCTCCATCCAACAGGTCATTTCCAAAACAAAGAACATGGGGGTACCCTTCTTATCAGTTCTCAGCTTTACATGGACCAAGAGGAATCCTTTGAAACCTAGGCTTTAAGAAAAGGCAACTGGGATCTCTTGTCCACCCATATCAGATGACAACCCAACATAACCAGGGTTTCTAGGGCAGAACAACTGTAAACAGCTGCTGCAAGCTTGAGGAAAAGCAGCTCCATTTTTGTCTTGGTATACAGGGCACTTCTTGCATGGGTTATTTAGAGGTAGCACAGCCTTGCAAACAGATCAGTCCTTCTGGTTGGACCAACATAAGAATTCAGGAGGCAATGGTGGGGAAATATTTCAGATGTATTAATGGACTGTGCCCAAGAATGGGGTTTAGACATCTCCCATGTTTGTAGAAAATCATGGGAAAGAACCATATGATTTTCCTGGTTCTGCATCGTTCAACAAAGATTGTGACAGAGTAGTCAGACTCATAGAGACAGAAAGTAGATGATGGTTGCCAGTAGCTGGGGGAGAAGGAAATGGGAATCATTGTTTAATGGGGGATGGAGTTTTAGTTTGGGAAGATGAAAAAGTTCTGAAGATGAATGTTGGTGATAGTTGCATAACAATGCAAATGTACTCAATGTCACTGAACTATACACTAAAAAATAGTTTAAATGGTAAATTCTATGATGTATATATGTTACTACAATTTTTTTTTAAAAGGGAAAAAGTCCACTGTGAGTAAGTGAGTTCATTAGCAGTTGGCGCAGTTAGCTTGGAGAAATTGACAGGAGTTCAATATTGTTTTTAACATCTGGCAAACTTTGTATACTTTGTACAGAGATCCCACTGGATCTCTCAGATTCTTTCTCTGTAAACATGCAGGACCCATTTCTGTTTTGGAGGGGAGAAGGTAAGATTGGGAGATAAAGGGATCCAAAAATAAAACTAAATATGATATTAGCATGGATATTCTGTGCCAGGCATTATGCTACTATTTTATCCATAGTTTGTTCAACCCAGGACTGAAAAGACACCTATAGATCTGATTAAAAAAAAAATTCTTTCATAATGCCCCAAGTCCTTTCAATGAACTCAACTGACCTGCTTCAGAATAGCAGGTGTGTTCTGATGGGATTGAAGGTCATGCAGTTGTGAAACAGCTTTAACATCATTGTAGCTCACTTTCTCAAAATTTGAACCACAAGGGTCTTTTTAAAGAAATAAAACTTTTTTTCTATCCCTGAAAATAAATCCATAGACCCTGGTTTGAGAAACACTGACTTAAACAACCGAAGCCTTCTTCCAGGAAGCTGCCTTGCAGTTGCAAATTACCACTGCAGAAGAGAGTTTTGTTCTCTTAATAGATCACAGTAAAATTTATGATCATCATTGTATGAAAATCACCAAATTTAAAATTATTTAATTTTCTTATGATTTGTGGGCCTCCCTCACCCTTCAAGAACTCACTCAAGGACCTACCTCTGTTTGAGAAATACTTCCATTAGAAAGTTTGGGGAATCTCTGACAGGCATGATGGATGGGGAAAAAAGCAGGGAAAATAAAAACGAAAGGTTTTCTTGCATCATACAGCAAATTTCCACTGGCTATCTAATTTTATATATGGTAATTTTGTATATGTTTTAATGCTACTCTCTCAGTTCATCTCCCCCCACTCCTCCCCACCCTGCTGTGTCCACAAATCTGTTCTCCATGTCTGTTGGCTCTGTGACAACCTAGAGGGGTGGGATGGGGTGGGATGGAGTGGGATGGTGTGGGAGGTGGGAGGGAGGTTCAAGAGAAGGGGACATATGTATATACCTATGGCTGATTCACGTTGATACAGAAACCAACACAATATGATAAAGCAAGTATCCTCCAGTGAAAAACAAATAAATGTTTTTTAAAAAGACAAAATGGAACAAATCATAAACTATTGGGTTAAATAAAAATTTTTTTCTCGAAAACAAAAAAAGATTTTGGCGGTGGTGGTGATTCTCAGCAAAAACATTTTTTAAAATGAATTTGCTTCCTAAAATGGGAGGTAGGCTTAGGAAATAAATGTGTCTATATGGAGGGAGAAATGCTTTGTAAGTAGTTATTTTATTTTCGGTAGATAGTAGGTGGCTTGACTGGGCACATTCAGCTATTTTAGGAAATGGTGCCCAGTGAAAATATTCTTCTGTAACAAGACTTGGGGTACCTCCATTTCAGCATCCCCATTTTTCTCAAGCAAGCTGATCTGAGGAGATTTATTTGGAAATTGAGAGAAAACTGCCTTGTGGATATATGAGCTGATTTAGTTGTCCCTGGGGCTATACAGCTGCTAGCCATTTATTGCCTACTTGGTCTATAGACTGGGATTTTTTTTTTTTTCCCCCTTTCCTCTCTGTGGTTCCAACAATAGAAATAATCATTTTTTAAAATGGAAACGAGCCCACTCTTTTTTCATAATCTCAGCTACAAATCTGCTTTTGATTCTGCATGTTTCATTCTGTTCCCTGAAGGATAATTTGGAGATTTGAGTAATTATCCCAAGACTCATAGGAGACTGTCTTTGGAAGGCGGGCAATTCTGCTGTGGTGGAGTCGGCTGCTGTCAAGCATTAACTTCTTAATAATGAAGGCTTTCAGGCCCTCAGCTATTGCACAAAGATGCACTCGAAACCAGCGGCTTGGCGGAGTGTAAACGGACCACTTCTATTCTTCCCCCGGACAAAATAGTCCTCTTGATCTCTGGGCTGGAGCTATTTTTATTTTAGTTCACTCCATTTTTGCCTTTTAACTTGCCCTTGGTGGGCAAGTCTTTCGCTTATATTTTGATCCACTGCTTAATCAGTTGCCTTCCCCCGCGCCCCGCAAGACGACCTGCAAAAAGACAACGTTTCCATTACCCAGCAATGTGCTCCTCCTTTCAGTATATTTAGAATCTTCCTTTTTTAGAAGAGCAATGACTCAGCTTCGGAGCTACATGCACATTTGCTCCTCTGATCACAGTACACTTCCTGCTATTAACATGTAATGTCTCTGGCACAGCACTGGGGACAATCATACCTGCAATTAACAACCCAATTAGAATGGATCTTTGCTTGGCAAGCAGGATCCACCAGAAGTTCAAGAACAGTTGCCACCCTCCCCTCTGATTCTCTCTCTGCTTTTCAAGCTCAGAGCAGCAAAATGAACTAGAATTTGTTTTCTGTGCTATTTGCTAAGTCACTTCAGTCGTGTTCGACTCTTTGCGACCCTATGAACTGCAGCCCACCAGGCTCCCCCGTCCCTGGGATTCTCCAGGCAAGAACACTGGAGTGGATTGCCATTTCCTTCTCCAATGCAGGAAAGTGAAAAGTGAAAGTGAAGTCGCTCAGTCGTGTCTGACTTTTAGCGACGCCATGGACTGCAGCCTACCAGGCTCCTCCATCCATGGGATTTGCCAGGCAAGAGTACTGGAGTGGGGTGCCATTGCCTTCTCCGTGGTGACACCTTAGAATCAGTAAAGATAATGGTACTACACTGATCGTAATAAAGCTATAAGCGTGGATGGGACCCAAACAGGTCATTTCTTCAACCCTCTGCCTCCACTTAAATCAGGCCTCAAATCTATCTTCATTTCCCTTAGGCCTTTCTTTTTCTGTGCATAAATGACACAATTTTTTGAGTTGTCGTGGACTTTTTAATTTTTAAAGTTTTAAGAACGGTGTCCAATTCAATGTCCTCATCTAGATTTGCCTTTTGGCCCCGATCTAAAGTAACTGGATCTCTGATAAGTACTTAATGGCCAAGGGGATGCACAAGAAGTGTGAGTCTTGCTCAGGAGGCCAGGGAAGGGCCCTGGAGCTGAAGGGCTCAGGAGCCCAGGGAAGGTACCACATCCCCTGACCACATTAATCAGCCATGCCTGTTACTATAATAAGCCTCTGGAGATATTTTACCAGGATCACAGAAGCAATCTGTGATGCCCAGAGTGGAAGGAAAAAAAAAAAAAAAA
>NW_011494900.1:4474644-4488104 GCF_000754665.1 Bison bison bison | reverse complement strand
AAAAAAAAAAAACCAGCTCAGCTTTATAAATCTTATAGAAAGGAACTTTGCCTCTTTTACAGAATCATTCTTCTTATAATTTGATTTTTTTCGAAACCAGAACAACAGAACATAGAAATAAAGCCTCTGTAACTCAAAATGAATTATGGAAATGTATTTCTCTCTTTCCAGTTGTGTAATTCAATTCAGCATTCTTGTCCTTCAACAAAACCCTTACTATTAGCTGAAAGTATAAGTTTATAATCATTTTTTAAAATTCTTATGAATCTCACCCATGGAATTTGTTTGTTCTTCAATACTATCTTTCCTCTCAGGGACTCATTACTCATTTACACATCTAGAAAGTAAATAATGCGCTATTTACTGAAAAAAAAAAAATGCAGCCTCCAATTCATGGCACCAGGATATGCTTTTTTCCCCTCTTTCTCTCTCTCTCTTTTTTAAACAAGACAAGCATTTGGAAACAGAATACTTTAAAAGGAAAAGATCAGAACTTGTTTTTCAATGAGTTGAGAACAACAGGCACCATTGTAGCCCAAAGCAAGGGTCTTACATACAGTTCAGGGGCTGAAAATCCTTAACAGACTATTATATGTAAGCTCAAGATTTAGATTAAATATTCTTAAGTTCCAGATGGATTCTAATTTCTTGCTTAATGTGTATATCTATTTCCAAATTTAATCATGACTTTTTTTTAAGACCTCTGTATTCTGATAAATTAAAAACACTGGTAATAATCATTTTAACTAGAAATGGGGGCATATTTTCACCACCACAGTTAACACCACAGGGAAAATTCTTCCCAGCATCCTCTGAGTTGGGGTACTAGGGCACAATCTGGTTTCATCGAAAGTGTATGGTCAGGGTCTACTCATCATAGCATCTACTCGGGATCTGCTCATCATAAAGGGCAGCGTGAACCCTGTCTGTGTATGACATCTGTATCAAAAGACAGGCATCCCTGGGCATACAATCATTAATCTTATAAGCATCTCCTGAGGGCAGATGACTGATTCCACCTGTGCTGATTGAAGCTGGCTACACTGGGCTTCCCTGGAGATGAGAGTAGGAAAACAACTACTGAAGCTGCCAAGTTTTTGTCTCATAGAGGACCAGGGATGAAGCGAAGAAGAATACTATTAATAAGATGAGGGAATATTTATTTCATGCTAGGCTCTGTTTTTCTCACTCTACGTATATGAACACATTCCTAACAGCAATATCAGGGAGGTACATGAATATTCCTATTTTCAGAGGAGGGAATGGAGACACAAAGAATGTAAGCAATTAGCTTGAAACCAAGTAGTCTGACTTCAGAGGAGCATTATTTACAAGGAATATAATATGCCGCTGCTGCTAAGTGGATTCAGTTGTGTCCGACTCTGTGCGACCCCATAGACGGCATCCCACCAGGCTCCCCGGTCCCTGGGATTCTCTCCAGGCAAGAACACTGGAGTGGGTTGCCATTTCCTTCTCCAATGCATGAAAGTGAAAAGTGAAAGGGAAGTCTCTCAGTTGGGTCGGACTCTTAGCGACCCCATGGACTACAGCCTACCAGGCTCCTCTGTCCATGGGATTCTCCAGGCAAGAGTACTGGAGTGGGGTGCCATTGCCTTCTCCGGAATATAATATGGGGCCTAGGTAATTTAAAATGATCCTCATTCTCATTTTAAAAAGTAAACCAAAACAGATGAAATTAATTTTAATAATATGTTTTCTTTAGTTCCCTGGAAAACGGAATGGCTACCTACTCTGGTACTCTTGCCTGGAGAATTCCATGGAGAGAATTCTACAGTCCATGGGGATGCAAAGAGTCAGACATGACTGAGCTACTAACACACATCCCAGATTTTACTATTTCAGCATATAACAACATAACTATTAATGAGATATGTGACATTTTTAATGTAACCCTTTGCTATCCACTCTGTATTTTACACGTATAGTACACCTCAGTTTGGAGTAGCCATGTTTCAAGTGTTTGATGCCACACATGGCTAGAGTCTACTATTATTTTTTTTAATATATTTATTTATTTAACTGTGCTGGCTCTTAGTAGGATCTTAGCCACTGGACTGCCAAGGAAGTCCCAGGGTCTACTGTTCTTAAGTCAACTTTCTAAATATTTTCATTTTATGGGTGATGTGCCCTGCCCTGCAGTATTATTACTACTCTCTGTGATTGGAGGCAGCTTCTAAATGCAGAACATAGTAGAGACAGAGATTGGTATGCAGTTTCTGGGAGAAGCGGAAGAATGAGATCCCTTTCGTACATTTGGAGTTCCTGTGGAAGTTAGAATAAAGGCTGGCTCTGGGATGCGTCAGGCTCACAGAAGCAGCCCTCAGCACACGCATTGGCCCTGCATCTCCTTCTCAAGCTCCCTGTGGGCTCACTGAAAAGACTCTGCATAAGACAGGGACACAGAAGAGGCTGCCCCTACAGATAGTTCTTGGTGTGGGCACTTAGCGAGGTTAGGCAGGTCCACCCTGGGTGTTTCTGTTGGGAGGGAAGTGAGAGCAGGATCTTCAGAAGGCATGTCATGGGCTGTCCCTCTACCAGCAAGAGATGGTTTTGGAGAGAGAAGGATGTTCTGTGGGCTCATTACTGATGGCATGAGAAAGACACAAAGAGAGAGGGGCAGTCTCCAGACTACAAGTCCCAGGGCTGTGTAAGTTACTTATGTTTCCTCTGTCTTTCCCTCTTTCTGATGACAGTTCTCTCTAGGGCTACAGTTTCAGTATCTCTTTTACTCTGTTAACAAATAGCATGAAAAACTCACCCACTGTTCTGCCTTCCAGGTGGATTGTAGACAGCTGTCTCTCCTACCCAATCCAGGTGAATGGTAGACGGCGCTCTCTCCCACCTGAGGTCTTGCCTCTGCAGGGAAGCAGATGCTCCAAGTGATCAGGTGGGCTTCAGAAGCCTCGGCAGTGGCCAGGGAACCAGGGTGGTCTCCCTGGTGTCCGTGGTGGCCACGGGTTGTTTAGTGAGTGTCACAGGGCTGTTGAGAGGGTTCCTTCTCATCATAGAGAGTAGGACCTGTTACTGGGAAACCAGCTATTTCACATGCAGGCACACTCCTTCTGTTCTGCTCTGAAGTTGTTTTGGAAACTGCAGTCTTGCCCGCGATAGCCCACCTCCTCAGCCTTGCTCAGGTTTACAGATGGAGGGTCAGAGCAGAAAGGAAAAGAGGATTGGAGTAGGTTTATGTATATATAAACATTTCTGTATTTATACCCCAAAGAAAGCATTTTACCATAGAAATCACAAGTCAATGTCATTCAAATTTCTTTGACCATAATTCACTGTGAGAAAAACATTTAATTTGGTACAACTACTTTGATATTTACCCGGTGGGGATATGTACATATGTACATATATCTAACAAAAGACACATGCTAGAAAGTTCACAACAGTACTATCTGTAATACTAAAAAACTGGAAACCCAAATATCATCCACAGGAAACTGGTTTAAAAAGTCATGTGTGGTCATACAGTATACAAGAATGAGCAGACTACAGCCACATTGTTCTCTCAAAAATAATGTTGAGTAAAAGAAGCCAGACACAAAGACACAAAAGATTATATGCTACACCATTTTATTTACACAAAGCTCAAAAACAGGCAAAACTAACCTGTAGTTTAGATATCAAGCTACTACATTTTATCTTTCAATCGATGACATGAAGCACACATATAATTGAATCAAAAGGATAATGAAACAATTCTTATTTTTACTGCATGTAGAGAGAGCACTTATTTTTTTCTATTCTGTTTTTCTAAAGCCTAATTTGTTGTTTGTTGTTTAGTCGCTAAGTCATGTCTGACTCTTTTTGTGACCCCATAGACATAGCCCGCCAGGCGCCTCTGTCCATGGGATTTCCCAGGCAAGAATACTGGAGTAAGTTGCCATTTTCTCCTCCAAGGGGATCTTCCCAACCCAGGGATCGAACCCATGTCTCCGACACTGACAGGTGGATTCTTTACCACTGAGCCTTCAGGAAAGCCCAAAGCCTAATGGCCACTCACTAAATGGATTTTATAATCTTAAATGAATTGTGACCTGAAAACACTGTTACTAAGACAGGTTAGGCTCTCAGAGTAACCCACAGGCTACCTAATCTCTCTAAACCTGTTTCCTCCTCCATAAAAAGAAGATAATGGTACCCACCTCACAGGGTGGCTGTGAGGATAGGATGAGTTAATGCACCTTAAGCACTTAATGCAATCAATACCTGGCACATGTTCCCACACATGCACACATACACACACAGGCTTGTATTAATATTTTTATTGCCCAACACTGCCTGGTCTTTCCTTGGGCAAATAAACCTTTTAAATCCCTGCTCAATACCCACTGATCATGTGAACCAATCTTCTAGCAAAGACACGGAGTGACTCACTGCTACAGGGAAGCCAGGTTCCTCGTGATTAGGACTTCTGGCATTTCCACTAGATGTGAGCTTCTTTGGATTGTTTCTGTATTGCCACCCCACGTTCCACTGGACTGTTTTCTGCTTTGGTCTTTTAGGCAGGGCCTGAGATCATCTGGGCATGTACAGTGTAACTGTATTTGTACAATCCTTATTTTCAAAAAGTCATTTTAGCTTGGGAAGTGTTGGCCACTGCAAAGAGCAACTGTCCTATTTGGCCAGGGGGGGTCTGACCAGCCCCCATCGCTTCCTCCAACAACAAGGGCTTTATGCGCTCATGCAAAAAAGACCAGCTGTCAGCTTAAATTTCCCTAATCCAGCCAGATCCCAACTCGGCCAATCAACAGCCCCTATCTGGGGAAGCCCATCTGTGAAATGCAGCAGTCCCCTTACT
Organism: Bison bison bison; assembly: GCF_000754665.1. Lineage (NCBI taxonomy): Eukaryota > Metazoa > Chordata > Mammalia > Artiodactyla > Bovidae > Bison > Bison bison. The sequence goes on along the minus strand of NW_011494900.1, from coordinate 4,483,276 downwards.
GGAACGACATGTCATAAAAATTAGTTTGGGCACTAATCTAAGGAAGCTTTGTGCTGAGTCGAGGGACTGCGAGGTCCCCGTCGGTGTCCTCTTTGCCGAAGAGCTGGACCAGATGAGCAGTGCAGAGCTGGAAAACACAGCGAGCACCCCCACCTCTTGCCCCCTCCTATATGATGCTATCCTTGGGGCTGAGGGAGGAAGTCCCCACTTTCCAGAGTCCTTTCCTCCAGGCAGCTGGCTGCTCTGTCACGCAAAGGGGCTAAAAGGATGGGTGGAAGGAAATACACTGCTGGTGGGTTTTGTATGGGTTTGTTGTTGTGGCTGGCTGTTGTTTTCTGTCTGCGAGGTTGCATTACTAACCTTGTTGTTTAACAGATTTGTTTAAAAAGGACACACAAACTCATCTCACTAAGAAAGAATCTTTTAGTGTGAATTGTCTGTCTCACCTCTGGAAGAACAGTTGCTCCCCAAACGTGTTTTTTGAACTACTGAGAAAATAAAAAATTCAGACTTCCATTTTGTGCTGTGCTAAGTCGCTTCAGTTGTGTCCTACTCTTTGTGACCCTATGGACTTAGCCTGCCAGGCTTCTCTGTCCATGGGGTTCTCCAGGAGAAAATACTGGAGTGGGTTGCATTTTGCTGTATGTTAATGGCACAGGTAACATTTTCACCCTCAGCCCACCTATCCTGACCTGTTTGCTTCCTCTCATTTTATACCACACTCTCCCACAACTTTTTCTTTTCTTTTCTTAGACTCTTTCCTCTTTTCAGCCCCATCACAGGACCATGGAGAGACTTGCTGCTGCTGCTGCTGCTGCTAAGTCACTTCAGTCGTGTCTGACTCTGTGCGACCCCATAGATGGCAGCCCACCAGGCTCCCGTCCCTGGTATTCTCCAGGCAAGAACACTGGAGTGGGTTGCCATTTCCTTCTCCAACGCATGAAAGTGAAAAGTGAAAGTGAAGTTGCTCAGTTGTGTCCGACTCCTAGTGACCCCATGGACTGTAGCCCACCAGGCCCCTCCATCCATGGGATTTTCCAGGCAAAAGTACTGGAGTGGGTTGCCATTGCCTTCTCCAGAGAGACTTGAGATGGGTGAATAACAGCTGGGCAGGTGGCAGAACCAAAGCTGGCCTGCAGAGCGGTGCCAGCTCTCCTCTCAGGCCTGCTGTCTGGGGGCAGAAACTGAGGGAGACCTGACTTCAAGGATCCTGCATGGTGGGGTAGGGAATCATTTGCCCACTTGTAAAAATTATTAACCATTCACACTAGAGTATGAACGTTCATAGAAGGCACCGGCATAGCAAGCGTTTGGGACTGCCTGCCCAAATCTAGATGCAGTGTCTGGCAATTTTATTCCCACTACTTCTCCATGCCTGAGTCACGTCTATTCAGCTTTCCAGTGATTCTTATTGAGGTCCTCCTATGGACTCTGCATCGTTCCAGGTGCCTAGGGAAATGCTTCGTCAAAGACAATTCACCAGTCAGGCGGCCTGAAGTGTGCACTAGGCTGACTTTGACCAATTAAAGTGTAAACTTTATAGACAGGCACTCAAAGGATTTGGAGCAGGCCTCTTTACATCCTTAATTGACTGAATAATGTGCTTCATCTGTGGCATTTTAAAAAATCACCACGCCGTGGATCACAAATTTTGAATCGTATTTTCAAACAATCACATAGACATTTTCACACTTGTCCATTTTTATGTAGTTTAATTCCTGCTTGAAAATATTTTGGAACTTTTCCTAAAAGTATAGATCTTGTCCTAGAAGTTTAGATGTGTGAATTCTATAGTGGAGTTTGGGGGGAGGGGGGATGGAAATCTATCACATTTTTATATTTTAAAAAACTATAGATTTTTAAAAATATATCTTTTTCTCATACTAAATAGGAACATTTTATGACATTTTAAATTTTTTAAATTTTAAAGTAATCTTTGGTGTAAAGGGAATCATCTTTCCTCCAAGGCAACATAATTAATCAGATTCCAGTTTAGGTCAGCTCTGAGGGATCTAGAGAGTATTTTCTAAGAACTCTGTACACACGTTAAGTTAGACCAAAAGAAATGCAGTCGTGTCTGACTCTTTGTGACCCCATGGACTATAGTCCATGGGCATCTTCCCAACCCAACCCATGGGATCTTCCCAACCCAGGGATCGAACCCAGGTCTCCTGCATTGTAGGCAGATTCTTTATTAGCTGAGCCACAAGGGAAGCCCAAAGAAAAGCAATCAATCTGTTATTAATAGTTAAAACCACATGCTTATGCAATTTTACATGGTGAAATTTGTCTATTATACCATTTAACAGCAAGTCATGAAGACTTTCTGGTAGAGGAATACACGGAGAGAGATTATAACACCCTCTAGGCTGAAACTCCAATACTTTGCCCACCTCATGCGAAGAGTGGACTCATTGGAAAAGACTCTGATGCTGGGAGGGATTGGGGGCAAGAGGAGAAGGGGACGACAGAGGATGAGATGGCTGGATGGCATCACTGACTCAATGGATGTGAGTCTGAGTGAACTCCGGGAGTGGGTGATGGACAGGGAGGCCTGGCGTGCTGTGATTCATGGGGTCGCAAAGAGTTGGACACGACTGAGCAACTGAACTGAACTGAACTGAAAGCAGTGGTCCCCAACCTTTTTGTCACCAGGGGCTGATTCACGGAAGACAGTTTTTCCATGGGCCAGCGGGGGCCAGAGAGGGGAGGCGGTTATTTTGGGATGATTCAAGTGCACCAATCTAATGCCACCGCTGATCTGACAGGAAGTACTGATCGGTGGCCCAGAGGTTGGGGACCCCTGCTCTAAAGCAAAATTGAAATGAATTAAAGCAACAGAAAGGGGGTTGAGGAAGAGGAGAGAGCATGGTAGAATAGACACAACGTTAGATCTCAGAATAGAAATCATAGTGAGCTTGAGGGAAGTAGATAAAAAGAAAATTTTATTCATTCATTTATTCATTTGTTTCTTCATCAAATACCACTAAGGGCTCATTAACACAGTACCAAACACTGTACGTGCATGCAGGCATGATCAGTAGCTCAGCCACGTCAAACTCTTTGTGATCCCATGGGCTGTTGTCTCTGTCCATGGGATTCTCTAGGCAAGAATGCTGGAGTGGGTTCTAATATTTCTCCAAAGCTCATGTGATCCCTTTAAAACTACCTTTCCACTCTTCTCTATTATGTGGGACTCTCTTTCCATCCCAATGAATCCCTTCCTCAACACTTCACAGTCACTCCTAACCTCCTCCTTGGTTTCACCTGTCTTTGCTTCATTATTATGCAGTCCATTTTCCCAAACTCATCCTTCTTTTCCTAATATCATACTCCGGTCCTTGCCTTAAATTAATAAACAATTTGTGTTGAGCTCCAACATGGAGTTGTGAGATTTATTGCACAAAAAGAAGTACAAGATGATACAAGGAGCTATGATTCATGCTTACAACCCAGAGAATGTGGATAGCATATCAAGGACCAGTTGGCTGCTCCATGCAGTGAGTGTTACAGGAGTTTGCAAGATGGAAAACCACTGGAAGTTTCTTAAGGAACTGAGACTGACGTCTTGAAAACAAGATTAGTGGATGTAAAAGAGAGCAAAGATATCCCCAGGGAGTGTGAAAGATGCCCACCCCAAAAAAGCCCACCCCTGTGGCCATCGACTACTTGCTGCTTTGTGAGCACGTCCTGGGTTTAAACCTTCTCTGTGTCTTGAATGTATGCTCTTAAGCACAGACTTGAAAGAACAAGCCCTGGTGGCTCAGTTGGTAAAGAATCTGCCTGCAATGCAGGAGAACTGGGTTCGATTCCTGGGTTGGGAAGATCCCCTGGAGAAGGGAATGGCTACTCACTCTAGTATTCTGGCCTGGAGAATTGCATGGACTGTATAGTCCATGGGGTTGCAAAGAGTCAGATACAACTGGGTTGCTTTCAAAAAAAACAAAGGTGGGTCAGTGTATCTCTCTGGCTTTTCTTTTTTTCTTTGTCCTATTTATTTTAAGCCTTTTGAGAAAAGGCTCAGATCTGATCTTTAGTTTAAAGGGACTGGTGTACTCTGCCTCAGTGACAGATCATGAAAGGACTAGCAGGTTATAAGAATTTAAGGTCCCAGGAATATATTTGTGACAATCAGGTCAGTCCCTGTGAATAGAGAAATAGATGAAAGACTGGAATTGGGCTTTGTACAAAGAAAGTGTTCTAAACATACCAAGTCAATAAGTATTGATTTATCATACTAGCCATGCTGCTGCTACTGCTGCTGCTAAGTCACTTCAATTGTGTCCGACTCTGTGCGACCCCATGGACTGCAGCCCACCAGGCTCCTCTGTCCATGAGACTTTCCAGGCAAGAGTACTGGAGTGGGGTGCCATTGCCTTCTACAGTATAATTGTTGTTTAGTTGTTCAGTCGTGTCTGACTTTCTGCAACCCTATAGACTGTCCATGGGACAGCCCACCAGGCTCCTCTGTCCATAGGATTTCCCAGGCAAGAATACTAGAGTGCACTGCCATTTTAATGCAGCCATAGAACGAGAGAGAACAGCAAAACAGGGTCAAGATATGCAGTAAGGGTAAGTCGGGTAATTCAGAAGAAACAGGCTGACTGGGTCCGTAAAGGAGAGGCTGGAGTCCCTGGAGCCTGTTGTGCTGGGGACGTGAATGGATGAAGAAACACTGGGGAGGGCATCTGCTCGTGAGGCAGGACTCAGATAATACTGAGTGATGTCACTGGCAGCACATCTGAGAGATCATGGGGCTGTAAGGCTGGTTGGATTCAATTTCCTGTTTAATTTTAGGTTGGTTGCTTTTGTGTTAATATCTACAGCGAGGCAGCTTCTGTGAAGTAAGGGAAATCTCAACAAAGTTTTCCTATTTTTATTGTATTTATGAAGAGTCTCAACCATGAAAAACAACTGCCAGCTAACTCAGCTTAATAAAAATAGAAAAACAGGACTCTTGCCAGGAAAGTCTGTGCATTCTTGCATCTTTCTTTAATATTCATCAAGAAAAATTATCCAGTTGTTAAAAATAAATAAAAAAGACTTCTGTGTGTCCTTTTAATATGCTTGGTTAAGAGTCATCCTACACCCTAGGGGAAGGTAACACTGTCTGTCATAATAATTAGGGCCCAGACTCTATAAAATTAGATGTTATAGAAAACTGATACATTGCAAATGGTTTTTAGAAAAAAAGGTAACTCCCATGGCTATGGCTTTGTCGCCTCATTGGACATTAACCAGTTTGATGTCTAAATTTGCGATCTTATTTCAGAGTTTTCCTTTCCACATGTTGGCTCTCATATTCCTCTTTGAGTCAGCTTTGTCATCTCTCTACTTCTATCATTCAGATCAGATCAGATCAAATCAGTCTCTCAGTCGTTTCCGACTCTTTGCGACCCCATGAATCACAGCACGCCAGGCCTCCCTGTCCATCATCAACTCCCGGAGTTCACTCAGACTCACGTCCATCAAGTCAGTGATGCCATCCAGCCATCTCATCCTCTGTCGTCCCCTTCTCCTGCCCCCAATCCCTCCCAGCATCAGTCTTTTCCAGTGAGTCCACTCTTTGCATGAGGTGGCCAAAGTACTGGAGTTTCAGCTTTAGCATCATTCCTTCCAAAGAAATCCCAGGGCTGATCTCCTTCAGAATGGACTGGTTGGATCTCCTTGCAGTAAGTTTAATAAATAAAAAGACGGTCACAATTTGTATATTGGTATAAGAGATATGCTTTTAACTTTTTAAAAAATTATAACTTGACAACTCTGAGAAGTCTAACTTGGTATCACAGGTTGAATTTATTGATTAACAAGCACCTGGATTATGATGCGTCTCTAGTCATATTAAGGACTCTCAAACTTTGTAATTAGCATCAGTAATTTTATACGATATATTTTATCCATGTCCACGCACAGAAACATTGGAAAGAGAGAGGAAGAAGAACTAGCATTTGCAAGTCATTGAGCAAGTCTTGAGTAGGGTCAGCAACAGAACCAAATAATTTTCTAATTTGCAAGAAATGTTCTTCCCCTATGCTGCAGAACTGGTCTTCTGCAGAAGCACAAACCCATGTGATTGGGCAACTCTTGCAAGTTGTCAAGTCAGAAAGCATTTCAAATAGAAAGAGGAACTTCAAAAAAAATGTATCCCTGGGGAACAATTATTTTCCCTTCTCCTACTCCAAAAGGATTCATAATTCATTTCAATTGCTTTGGATTTTCATGGCATCATCTTTTTTAAAAATGAAAAATTGAGACCTTATGGAGAGGCATCAAACATAGGAACAAGGGTAATTTTCTTTTGAAGAGGTCTACCTAACTACTTTCAGTGTTTAAGCTCTATAAGTCTTCATTATTGTGGTAGTCCTAAAACATCTGAATTTTTTTCCTTAAAATTAACCTGGAATCAGCCAAAGAACCAACACCAATTACTTTAAGAGATCTATGACAGAACTGAGTTAAGCTCCCCAAATGTCTTATTCCAGTTTTTTAGAACGTGGTGAATTTCTTATGGTGTAAAATTACTGCATAATACAAGTTCAAATTTGCCATGCATACACACACACACACAAAATTACTGAGTTCCTGCCATATACAAGACATCAGATAGAAAGGTATAAGTTACTTTGTACCTGAAAGGAGCTTACAGTTTAGTTGGAGAGGCAACAACCAAGTAATGCCCTTTTGCAAAAGGACATAAAAATACCCTTTTAATGTAGTTAGAATGTAGTTTCTGTTATAGCAGATCTTGTTCATCTTGGGGCTGCAACCAATTCAACCATGGTGTGTTTCACAGCGCTTGTGCTCAGTCTCATCTGACTCTTTTCTACCCCATGGACTATATCCTGCCAGGTTCCTCTGTCCACGGAATCTTCCCTGCAAGAATACTGCGGTGGGTTGCTGTTTCCTTCTCCAGAGGTTCTTCCTAACCCAGGGATTGAACCTGAGTTTCATGTGTCTCATGCATTGGCAGGAGGATTTTTTTACCACTGTGCCATTTGGGAAGCCTTAATTTTCTGGCCATGCCCCCATGGCATGTGGGATCTTAATTCCCAAACCAGGGATTGAACTGGCACCCCCTGCACTGGAAGCGCAGTCTTAACCACTGGACCTCTAGGGAAGTCCCCAAACTATGGTATCACTCCTCTAATTAGAGTAAGGTGTGGTATAGTAGTGCGTGCGTGTGTGTGTGTGTGTGTGTGTGTGTGTGTGTGTGTATTCTACTATAGGACCGATTTTTTATAGGGACTATTTGGAAGGTTGGAGAAGGAAATGGCAACCCACTCCAGTATCCTTGCCTGGAAAATCCGACGAAAGGAGAAGCCTGGTAGGCTACAGTCCATGGGGCCGCAAAGAGTCGGACACGACTGAGTGACTTCACTTCTGTTATTTGGAAGGTAAACAGAAAAAAAGGTCAAAGGAAAGAGTCTAAGACTGGTAAATTATCTCACTTGATCATTTATTTAGTAACCATATTCCAGCAACTAATAGATCTTATGAAGGAGGCAAAGCACCAACCAAACACCTGACACACAGTAGGTATTTAATAAACATTCAGTGAGTTAAGTTACAGATATATCAGAAGTGAACTTTGATTTTAGTGAGTTTATAGTGTAGGAGGGAAGCTGCATTTTCTATTTAGTCAAATAATTATAATACCAAGGAGAAAGTGAATTCCATGAAAGAGATATAGATGAAAAACTTGGAGGGCACAGGGGTCAGTTAGTGTACCAGATTACACTTTGGGGATAAAGTGTCTGTGATTTGGACAAGGATGGGTTGGATATTGACTTGTGATGACAAAACAGAGGGACTTTGTAGGTAGAGGAGGAGCATGAGCCAAGACTGAGGGGAAGAACAGTGTGAGACCTGAAGAGGTAAACTCAGTTTGGACATTAAAAGATGGTAGAAAAAGAGCTTGAGAAGGTGCAGTAGGTTTAACTATTGACGGTTCCTATTAACTTGTATGCAGAGTACATCATGAGAAACGCTGGGCTGGAAGAAGCACAAGCTGGAATCAAGATTGCCGGGAGAAATATCAATAACCTCAGATACGCAGATGACACCACCCTTATGGCAGAAAGTGAAGAGGAGCTAAAAAGCCTCTTGATGAAGGTGAAAGAGGAGAGTGAAAAAGTTGGCTTAAAGCTCAACATTCAGAAAACGAAGATCATGGCATCTGGTCCCATCACTTCATGGGAAATAGATGGGGAAACAGTGGAAACAGTGTCAGACTTTATCTTTTTGGGCTCCAAAATCACTGCAGATGGTGACTGCAGCCATGAAATTAAAAGACGCTTACTCCTTGGAAGGAAAGTTATGACCAATCTAGATTGCATATTCAAAAGCAGAGGTATTACTTTGCCAACAAAGGTCCATCTAGTCAAGGCTATGGTTTTTCCAGTGGTCGTGTATGGATGTGAGAGTTGGACTGTGAAGAAAGCTGAGTGCCAAAGAATTGATGCTTTTGAACTGTGGTGTTGGAGAAGACTGTTGAGAGTCCCTTGGACTGCAAGGAGATCCAACCAGTCTATTATAAAGGAGATCAGTCCTGGGATTTCTTTGGAAGGAATGATGCTAAAGCTGAAACTCCAGTACTTTGGCCACTTCATGCGAAGAGTTGACTCATTGGAAA
>NW_011494900.1:4470606-4474544 GCF_000754665.1 Bison bison bison | reverse complement strand
ATGCTAGGAGGGATTGGGGGCAGGAGGAGAAGGGGATGACAGAGGATGAGATGGCTGGATGGCATCACCTACTCGATGGACGTGAGTTTGAGTGAACTCTGGGAGTTGGTGATGGACAGGGAGGCCTGGTGTGCTGTAATTCATGGGGTCGCAAAGAGTTGGACATGACTGAGCAACTGAACTGAACTGAACTGAACTGAACACCACACAGAATTTGAACCCAGAGCTGAAGACAAAGAAATAATACTGAAGATCATTTCCCTTTTTTTGAGTTATAGGCTGCTGCTCCTAGAAGAGGAAAATGTTTGTATTCTAAGCTGGATTCCTTTAAGCAACCTCAGTATGTTTGGCAATATTGGTTTATTTTGGAGTAATCATGTCTTAGAATCTTATGGTTTCTTTGTTCACTTAGAATCACCCTCAGTCCACAGGATTCTCTGATCCAGAATGCTCTGCCCACAAAGGATCCACATCATATCCTTCCGAGAAGGTTGCTGCTGATGTTTTGACTATAAAAGACAGCTGGGGGTGGAGGGGAGAGTCAGTCATCCTTCCTAGTCTCTCCATGGATGAGACACTTCCCCTCTAGCTTGACTCCTTACACTGGGGTCTCTGACCAGATATGATTCTTCAGTGATGGAGGTCAATTGTCTTTCACCCGAGGCTGGCTCACTGTGGATCTCTGCCAGCAGCGTTGTTGGAGAGCCCTTGATGCCCTTCAGTTACTGTGCCACACTGATTTACTCTTCTGCTGAGTCTTCTCAAGCCCTTGGTAATGAAATGTTGATTAAAATATCTGATTGAAAGGTGGCAGCAGCTGCATCAATATTAACAACTGTTCCTGAGTACTCACTCACCATGTTCTGAGTTGCTGACAGAATGCAATCACCCAACAAAACTGAGACAAGAACTAATCAGAATCCACATTTACCAAGGAGAAAAGTAAGCCCAGCAATTGATGAACCTTGCCCACAGTAATAGAGAGAAGAACAGTCAATGCCATGGCATTCTTTTTACAACTTTACTTTTTGAAATCGTATTTGTTTATTTTTAGCTGCACTGGGTCTTTGTCGCTGCACAAGGACTTTCTCTAGTTGTGGTGAGCGGGAGCGACTCTCCAGTTGAGGTGGGCAGACTTCTCACAGCTGGGGCTTCTCCTTTTGTGGTACGCGTCTAGGGTACATGCGCACAGTAGTTTCGGTGCACATGGGCTTAGTTGCACCAAGACACGTGGAATCTTCCCAGACCAGGGATTGAACCTGCGTGCCCTGAATTGGTAGATGGATTCTTAACTACTGGACCACCAGGGAAGTCCAGACCATGGCATTCTGATGTGAGAGCTTGGGAAGGTGGCCTCTCTATAGACAGAGTTCTTCTCATTATTGCCTCTAACCTACCCCTCATTCCCCAATTTAGTTTCACAGGAAGGTAGATTGCACAACTAAAACACCAGCCTGGGCTTTGGGTTCCTCGTCTTAACTGACAGCCAGTTATCATCTGTTTCTCAGGAATGTCTTTTTAGGCCATTGTTTGCATCATTTCAAAACCAGAGAGCTATGTAGTTTCTGTGAGACCCATTCCTGGGAGCTAGAGATTGCAATCCAAGGCTGAAATATGCCTTGATGGTCACTGTCAACTCATTCTTCCCTTTATTATCCACTAGCTTTGGGGGACTTTTAAATCTTTAGATATATCTTAACCCTCTTTCCAAAGCATTTAACATTATCAGATCTTTAAAGAACCTTATCAGATCTTTAAAGTAGTTTCATTCTTTCTTTTTCCTTGACTATCTAAATTTGTACAACTAGAAATGTTTTCTCACACTCAGTCCTTATCCCTCTTGGGATTTCATGGTTTTAGTGGATATTTTTCTGAATTCATCTGATCTTTCCATATATCTCTAGAATTTAGAAGATTGATGCCCAGTAATGTCTACAACTATTCTAGTGGAGACCCTAGCAAGTATGCCCAAAGAAGGAACTCTATGTCTAGAACTAAATTCCTTAGATATGGCATCACATGGTAAATCTAACCTTCCCTGCAGCTCCTCTTCACATCACTGTCCTTAGGATTCACTGTCATTCTCACCTTTCTTCTTTTGCCAAAATAAGATGGTATTTCTTTAGATTTATTCACTGAACTAATTAAATATATCCATGCCCCTAGAGTAGCACATAACTATACACAAAGGGAGCACACTAAATTAGGCATCAGACTCAACAATTGAAAAAAAGAAAAGTGGAAAAAAGGAAGAAAAAATTAGAGATATTTCCGCTAAAAGAAGGTCAGATGGAAAGTTGTCATATATCAATTCTGAAGGGTTTTCAAGCTCCTAGTCTGTACTATAAATCCTCTGCTCGATGCATAACACATTTAGAGCAATCGGAATGGGGCTTGGCTTGTTCATGAGATTATAGCCCCAATAAAGAAGGAAAACCTGTGCCGTGCATTTTTATAGTCGATGAAACTCCATTGCAACAGCCCATCTTCTTATATTCCATGCTAGAATAATGGATTGGGTAGATTCTCCAGGAGATCTTCCCAACCCAGGGATCGAACCCAGGTCTCCTGCATTGCAGGTGGATTCTTTACCAGCTGAGCCACAATGGAAGCCCAAGAATACCGGAGTGAGTAGCCTATCCCTTTTCCAGCAGATCTTCCCGATCCAGGAAACAAACCAGGGTCTCTTGCATTACAGGTGGATTCTTTACCAACTGGGCTATCAGGGAAGCCCACATTCCATGCCATCTGTGTATTAATCAAATTCCTTCCCTCATTCACTCAGTAAAAAGTTTTACATGGATATTATGTTCCAGAAGCTGTATGCTAATACTACTCAGTTCAAGTTGGCCATCCTTCCATTTTCTACAACCTCATAGAATCTCAGTATTCTGAAACCCCTTCTAGATAACATAAAGGAAAAAATCAGAAAAAAAGGTCTTTTTATTAATAAAGAGATTTTAAAGATGTTTCATGGTTGGTTCCCATTCATCATAGTATTTAAAATGTCTTAATATTTGGTTGAAGGCTGAGCACTGAAAAATTGATGCTTTCGAACCATGGTGTTGGAGAAGACTTTCAAGAGTCTCTTGGACTGCAAAGAGTTCAAACCAGTCAACTCTAAAGGAAATCAACCCTGCATATTCACCGGAAGGACTGATGCTGAAGCTGAAGCTCCAATACTTTGGCCACCTGATGCAAAGAGCTGATTCACTGGAAAACACCCTGATGCTGGGAAAGGTTGAAGGCAGGAGGAGAAGGGGACAACAGAGGATGAGATGGTTGGATGGCATCACTAACTCAACAGACATGAGTTTGAGCAAGCTCCAGGAGATGGTGAAGGATAGGGAAGCTTGGAGTGCTGCTCTTTGTGACAGGGGTCGCAAAGAATGGGACAAAACTTAGCAACTGAACATCATTTTGTTAGCATTTTTATTAATACATATTTCAAAGGACTTTCAAAAACACTGTATAGTTAAATGTTCACTTTTAGCATTTGAGTTTGGAGTGTTTGAGAAAGTCTTCCTCACTATGAACTCCGTAAGTGCAGAGACTGAATTTTATTATTGTTTATTTCTCTAGAATCTCACCCAAAATTAGGTGTGCAAGCTGGTTTTAGAAAAGGCAGAGGAACCAGAGATCAAATTGCCAACATCCGCTGGATCATCGAAAAAGCAAGAGTTCCAAAACATCTATTTCTGCTTTATTGACTATGCCAAAGCCTTTGACTGTGTGGATCACAATAAACTGTGGAAAATTCTGAAAGAGATGGGAATACCAGACCACCTGACCTGCCTCTTGAGAAACCTATATGCAGGTCAGGAAGCAACAGTTAGAACTGAACATGGAACAGACTGGTTCCAAATAGGAAAAGGAGTACGTCAAGGCTGTATATTGTCACCCTGCTTATTGAACTTATATGCAGAGTACATCATGAG
>NW_011494900.1:4452031-4470242 GCF_000754665.1 Bison bison bison | reverse complement strand
TTTATTTTTGTGGGCTCCAAAATCACTGCAGATGGTGACTGCAGCCATGAAATTAAAAGACACTTACTCCTTGGAAGGAAAGTTATGACCAACCTAGACAACATTAAAAAGCAGAGACATCACTTTGCTGACAAAGGTCCGTACAGCCAAAGCCATGGTTTCTTCAGTAGTCATGTACAGATGTGAGAGTTGGACTGTAAAGAAAGCTGAATGCAGAAGAATTGATGCTTTTGAACTGTAGTGTTGGAGAAGACTCTTGAGAGTCCCTTGGACTGCAATGAGATCCATCTAGTCCATCCTAAAGGAGATCAGCCCTGGGTATTCTTTGGAAGGACTGATGCTGAAGCTGAAACTCCAATACTTTGGCCACCACATGCGAAGAGTTGACTCATTGGAAAAGACCCTGATGCTGGGAGGGATTGGGGGCAGGAGGAGAAGGGGATGACAGAGGATGAGATGGCTGGATGGCATCACCAACTCGATGGACATGAGTTTGGGTAAGCTCTGGAGTTGATGATGGGAGGCCTGGTGTGCTGCAATTCATGGGGTCAAAAAGAGTTGGACACGACTGAGCAACTGAACTGAACTAAAGTGATTTTTGAGTGAATATTTTCACATTAATGTTTGTAAGTTATCTTCCCTACTGATATGTAATGGGAGGCTGTTTCCACTATTTCCTTTTCTTGTGCCCAGCACTGTTGTCATTAGACAAGGCACTTGGCAAGATTTCACCCAGGAAAAATGTCAGGCTGGACTTAGAGCATGTGTAGGGACAATGCCATGTTATCTATCTAGCCACACTACTGCTCCTTGAAGCCAAAAGGTTTCATGTCACCCTTTATGAAAAGTTTGACAAAGATACAAAGTTGCTAGGTGGGACAAATGAGAGAAGTAAAGTTTATGTTGAGGGTGGTAGTTTCACAATGCCAGTTATTAAGGTTTCAGAAATATTCAGGTAGATTTGAACAAACTCAAGATAGATTTGAACAGTAAGATGGCATCTAAAGCAAGTACTTTATTAATATGCTTTCTTCAATTCTCTGCTTTCACAGTGGACTTGGGAATTATTTCCTCAAATTATATATACCAGCTGCGTGGGCTGCTGGTTAAAAACACCAGGTCATTCAATGAGCAGAATGTAAGAAATGACAGAAATAGCTGTCTGGTATCCTGGTCTCTGAAAGAAAACAAGATAAAAAGCCTGGAAGGTACTCAGAAAGCAGAGGTAGATGTGAATTTCAAGAGGGTTAACATCTTGCTATTTCCATCTTTCTCCAACAGAGATCTTAAATAGACTGACTTTCAATTTCCCTAATTATCTGTGAAAACATTCTTAGGAGATAACCCAAGACTTAGAGGTTAAAAATGTGTTCTGTCAATGGAATGTGCATTGGCAGAAAAATGTTATGAGATAATTTTAGGTCCTGGAGCTTAGGTATTATCCTGTGTGATCTTGGAAAATCATCTAATCTCTCTAGATCTCCATTTTCTAACTTTGATGGGAATATTTTAAAATTGGCCCATTTATCTCTTAACATAGATGATGGAGGAGGAGAGCTAATAGAGACCTATTTAAATAGTGTATTTTTCCTTTTTGGACTCCAACTCATCTCTGAGTAGAAGTAGTCAATAAAAAAGGATTGAAAAGTCAGTTACGTAAAAGTTGGTTTCAGACCTAAGAGAAGTCTGCCTCATTTGACAGGCAGCAAGCCTGCTGCTGCTGCTGCTAATTCGCTTCAGTCGTGTCTGACTCTGTGCGACCCCATAGAGGCACACATCCCAAGCTTTTTATTCCTTTTTCTGTTTGATTTTGATGAACATCTGTTTGGGTGAGGTAACCTTACATGTTTGCTGTGGTAAAAACACATTGTGAAAATATTGTATTCTTTTATCCTGCCAACATGAGAACCAGAGGGAGGAAGTGAAGATTAGCTGGAATGATTTGCATCAGTAGATGTGAGCCAAGCTACTCAGAATCTTCCCAGTAAGTCCTGAAACCTTCAGTATCTCTATTTTACACACACACTATACTACACATATCTGTATCTATCCATCCATCCAACCATCCATATATACTCTCCTCCTACTATGTGCCAGATGTCTTTTGAAGCTTTCAGTTTATGCAGTTGAATGAGAGATACATGCTTCCTGCTTTCAGAACGCTTACATTCCAATGTGGGGAGAAATCAAATAATGAAGTCAGAAAGTAAATTGTTAAGATAAATTCAAATAATTACATATGCTATGAAAAAACTCATAATAATGAAACAGAGAGTAATAGGCAGGTGAGAACTGGGGCTGAGGTTTGACAACTTTAGATACAATAGTCTGACAATATCTCTCTGAGAAGCTGACACCTGAATTAAAATGTTAATATGTAAATGTACCACACAGGGGACAATCTGGGAAAAGAACTGAAAGAGTAGTTGGAGTGGCTTAGATGAGGGAAATCTGCAGGAAAATGGAGAGATAAACAAGAGCCTGACTATATACTCTATTAACTTGAGATTTATTCTGGAGTGAATAGAAAATTGAGAGCTTCTTTGATGTGCGGGGCAATATCTTTCATCACCTTTGGACAGTTCTCACTCATTACCTCTACAGATGTTTCTTCTGCCCCATTCTTTCTCCTGTCTATCTGTAACACCAACTAAATGTGTATTAGACAACTTGATAATGTCTCACACATCTAGAACATTCTGCTCAGTGTTTTTTCGCCCTTCATTCCGATAATTTCTATTGAACTATCTTCAAATTCACTGATACTTTATTTTCCTGGGTCCAGTCATGTAAACACATTAAATGAATTCATTTCTGGACTACGTTTTCAGGTCTACAATTTCCACTTGATCCTTTTACAGAGTTTTTATTTCTATGCTGAAGTTCCCTATCTAGCATAAAGTACTATCAATGGACATTTAGGTGCTTCCATGTCTTGGCTATCGTAAATAGTGCTGCAATGAACATTGGGGTGTGTGCATCTTTTACAATTACAGTTTTTGTCTTTTCCAGATATATGTAACATAGGTCTGTCTAGTCAAAGCTATCATTTTTCCAGTAGCATGTACGGATGTGAGAGTTGGACTATAAAGAAAGCTGAGCACTGAAGAATTGATGCTTTTGAACTGTGGTGTTGGAGAAGACTTTTAAGAGTCCCTTGAACTGCAAGGAGATCAAACCAGTCCATCCTAAAGGAAATCAGTCCTGAATATTCATTGAAAGGACTGATGTTGAAGCTGAAACTCCAATACTTTGGCCACCTGATGCAAAGAACTGACTCATTGGAAAACATCCTGATGCTGCAAAAGATTGAAGGCGGGAAGAGAAGAGGGTGACAGAGGATGAGATGGTTGGATGGCGTCACTGGCTTAATGGACATGAGTTTGAGTAAACTCCGGGGGTTGGTGATGGACAGGGAAGCCTGGCGTGCTGCAGTTCATGGGGTTGCAAAGAGTTGGACACGACTGAGCCACTAAATTGAACTGAGATATATGTCCAAGGATTGTTGGATCACATGTTAGCTTTATTTTTAGTTTTTTTAAGGACCTCCTTACTGTTCTCCATAGTTACTGCACCAATTTACATTCCCACCAATACTGCAGGAGGGTTCCCTTTTCTCTATCCTCTCTCCAACATTCATTAGGTGTAGACTTTTTGACGATGGCCATTATGACTGGTGTGGTGTGGCAATACCTCGTAGTTTTGATTTTCATTTCTCTAATAATTCGTGATGATGAGCACCTTTTCATGTTGAGCATTTGGATGTCATTTTTGAAGAAATGCCTATTTGGGACTTCTCCCCATTTTTTTCACTGACATTTGATTTTTTGATATTGAGTTATATGAGCTATTTGTATATTTTGGGAACTAATCCCTTATCAGTCTCATCATTTGCAAATATTTTCTTTCAGTCTGTAAGTTGTTTTTTTGTTTATGGTTTCCTTTGCTATGGAAAGCTTTTAAGTTTAATTAGGTACCGCTTATTTATTTTGGTTTTTATTTCTATTATTTAGGACATGGATCTAAAAACTATTGCTGTGATTTATGTCAATGACTGTTTTGCCTATGCTTTCTTCCAGGAGTTTTATCGTATCTAGTCTTACATTTAAATTTTTAATCCATTTTAAATTTATTTTTGTATGTGATGTTACAGAATGTTCTAATTTCATTCTTTTGCATGTAGCTGTTCAGTTCACCCAGCACCACTTATTGAAGAGATCATCTTTTCTCTATTGCGTATTTTTCCCCCTTTGCTGAAGACTAATTAATTTCCTCCTTTGTAGGTGTGTGGGTGTATTTCTAGGCTATGTGCTCTGTTCCACTGATCTATACAACTGTTTTCATGCCAATACCACACTGTTTTGATTATTGTAGTTTTGTAGTATCAGAGGATTATGCCTTCAGCTTCGTTCTTTTTCCTCAGAATTCCTTTCACAATTCTGGGTCTTTTGTGATTCTACATATGTTTTAGGATTATTTATTCTAGTTCTGTGCAAAATGTCATTGGTAATTTGATAGGAATCACATTAAATCTGTAGATTGCTCTGGGTAGTATGGCCATTATATTAATTGTACTAATTCTTCCAATCCAAGAGCATGGACTACCTTTCTGTTTCTTTAAATCATCTTTATTTTCATCAACGTTTTGTAGTTCTCAACATATAAGTCTTTTGCCTCCTAGGTCAGGTTTAATTTCTAAATTTTTTTTTGGATATGATTTTTAAAAGGATTAAAAAATTTTTTCTCTTTGTGATATTTCATTGTCAGTGTAAAGCAATGCAACAGATTTTTGCATGTATATCTTGTATCCTGCTACTTTGATGAATTCATTTATTAATTTTTGTGTGATTGGTATTTTTGTGTTTCGTCAGCTCACAGGAGTAGACCCACAGGCACATGAACTTTGCTTAATAGTAAAGAACTGTAGAAACCATAATTAATGTCTTCCTTTTGTGAATGCTTTGAATAAAACCAGAATGTCTTTGAGTTCAGTTTTATCCCTAGAAAAGAAGATAAGTCATTCTGTTGGTAAGACATAGAATATGAGCAGATTACACATGATTAAAATTCTTTCTCTCCAGAGAATAGCTATGGAAAGTTTCTCTAAATGGAACAGTGAAAGAGAAATATGATTTTCACTGGGAAAGGAAAATCCCAGAGGTCTGTCCTGCAAAGAACAGCCATTAAAGTGGGAGGAAATTCCAGAATTTAATAGTTCAGATTCAAAAGAAAAGTGAAAGCGAAAAAAATGAAGTTTATATAGTACACTAAATGTTCTGGAGAAGACAACAAAATAGCAAGGCAAGGCTGTAGAATTCTACAATAAGAAAAACATGAATATACATTTTCCAGAAAGCAATAGACTCACATTAGTTCAGAGATAGATGCCTCTGTCAGGGGTCATACATAAAGTTGCAATCATTGCTATGTTTTATTAGTGATTATTAATATTGTGACTAATCCAATGCCACCAGCTGCCCTGAGTGTACTTTAAGTACAGGAAAAAACTGAGAAGAATTTCTTAAGGTGAGAGACACATATTGACATGTATTATGAATCTGCAACAACACTCACACAGGCACAGGCACACTTGCATGATTCACAGGGGTACTAAATTTTATCCTCTCGGCAGATACTGAGACTCTTTCATATTCGCCTGTACTTTCCAGACATTATATAGAGAGACAGACATCTGAATCTGGCCAGTGGCAGGGTTGCCCGGTGATTAATTAGATCAGCGCATGGCTGGGATATGCTGACCTTTCCTGTCCCTGCTAAGCCCAAGGCCTCTGCTCCTGAGTGCTTTCCTCTTTGCAAACTGTAGCAGCGGCATTCTTTTCAAAATGCTTCACAAATTTTACTTCTCATTGCCCTGAGGAGAGGCCTTTATTAGTCTCTCCACTTTACTGACTGGAAAGAACTGATCTGCTTAGGGTCCAGTGGGAATTTAGTGCCCAAACTGGAATTACAACTTCAGAGCCTTTGAATCCAGTCCAGAGCAATGGCCACTTAAGACAAATCTGTCTTGGCTCTTTTTCCCTTCTGCTCTGTCTCTGCAGGGGTAACTCACCCCAAGGATGCATTCTTATCAGTCTGTGAGTTTTGGTTTCGAAATACTTAAGGTATTTTTGATGTTTCAAGTGTATTTGTGCTATTCATGATGTGGACAGAGGTTAACTGTTGATTAAAGTTAAGGAGCTAGTCTGTGCCTGGATTTATATAACCCAGGACAAGCTAAAGTCAGACAGTTGGAGAATGCTAGGTATTAGGGAGTAGGATGTGAAGATTGAAAAAATCCTTATGTATGGCTGATGGGAGAAATATTGTTTTTCCTCACACCTCACTGAGTAGGCCCATGGCTGCATCTCACTGCAAGGCAGTCTTCAAATGTCATCTTCATTTCAGATAGCCACATGTCCAGCTATAATACACAGTACTTTTACTATAGAAGAAGGAGTGAGTAGTACTGGAAGATAACTAGGAATTGCTGCCTCCCAAATTAGAAGGTTTTTTCCCCCAAATTATTACGAATAATGGAGTAAAAAACCACAGAGAAAAATGGGGCGGGGATCAGATGAACCTGTCATCAAATATTTACTTTTTTGCAGACCTTAGAATTAAAGGGAATATTTAAGATCTTTCATCAACTTTGTTTTTATTTTGTCGTTGTTTAGTTGCTCCAGCTCTTTACAACCCCATGGACTGCAGCATGCCAGGCTTCCCTGTCCATCACCATCTCCTGGAGCCTGTCCATTGAGTCGGTGATGCCATCCAACCATCTCATCCTCTGTCGTCCCCTTCTCCTCCTCCTGCTTTATTTTATGTTACTTCATTTTATTTTACATATTTGTGTTCGACCTCAAATAGAGTGTTAATTAAACCATCAGCTCGTTTGGACATTAAAATCATCATCACTCACAACATGCTCGGATCTTGTTTCATTTAAAAAAACGTTAATTTTTTTTTTGGCTGTGCTGGGTCTTTGTTGCCGTGTGGGCTTTTCTCTAGTAGCGAGCAGGAGCTACACTCGAGTTGCAGTGCCGTGGGCTTCTCGCTGCGGTGGCTTCTCTCGTTGCAGAGCACGGAGTCCGTGGCATTTGGGCTTCAGCAGTTGTGGCACGTGGGCTCAGTGGTTGTGGTGCGTGGGTTTAGTTGCTTCGAGGCATGGGGGATCCTCCCGGACCAGGGATCAAACCTGTGTCTCCTACGTTGGCAGGCGGATTCTTTACCACGGAGCCAACAGGGAAGCCCTCTCCTTTCATTTTTAAATATCCTCCAGGCAGTCCTTAACAAGCCCATCCCCATTGTAAGCTATACCCTGAATGTGCTTGATACTTATCTTTGAAATTATGTGTCTTTGTAAATTATCTGGTGTTTTTTACATGTATTTTCATTTTATATAAATTATACTGGGGCTTTGGGTCTTTTTAGAATGCCCTCCCCCGTGCTGATCCACACATGCACACAAAATCTTAACATTTTATTCTACTAGCTGTAGGGTATTATCTTCACATTTAGGTCTTTCATTCAACTGGAGTCTCACTTTATATTGGTATAAAGAATGGATCTTGTTTTGCTTTTTTTATATAGTGACCCAAATTTCCTATTAAACATCACTAAACAATTTTTTTTTTTCTTATTGATCTGGACTAACACCATTATCATAGATCAAGTTCCCTGATACTCTATGGTCTTTCTCTCTCCTCTTAGATCTCCATTCCATTCCATTTGTCTATTTGTCTTGACCTCTTGAACTAGTTTCATATTTTTAAGACCATATATAGAATACTGTGCTGTGCTTAGTTGCTCTGTCATGTCTGACTCTTTGCGACCCCATGGACTGTAGCCCGCCAGTCTCCTCCGTCCATGGGGATTTTCCAGGCAAGAATACTGGAGTGGGTTGCCATGCCCTCCTCCAGGGGATCTTCCCAACCCAGGGATCAAACCCAGGTCTCCAGCATTGCAGGTGGATTCTTCACAGTCTGAGCCACCAGCGAAGCAGCCATCCCCACCAGCAAAAGCCTTTTACCCTTTTAACAGGACTATTTAGGTTTCTAAAGTGAAAGTGTTAGTCACTTAGTCATGTCTGACTCTTTGTGACCCCATGGACTGTAGCCTCCCAGGCTCCTCTGTCCATGGGATTTCCCAGGCAAGAATACTGGAGTGGGTAACCATTCCCTTCTCAAGGGGATCTTCCCAACCCAGGGACTGAACCCAGGTCTCCTGCAAGTACACACACACATACACGAACACACACACGCGCGCACACACACACACACACACACACACACACAAAACCCACTCTATGTATACAGTGAAGTATTGTCCTAATGACTGACCGAACTAGACTGACCTGGAAAGTGTGACCTGCAAATGTGATAAATGACTCTGTGCACCATATAAATGGCAAGAAAATGGGAAACCAGAAGGAAATCAGGGCTCCAGCAACTATCTTCGCCCCCAAGGATGATGTGTATGATGACTACACCCAATTTCCATGCAAAGAGCGACTTGCCTCTCTGTCCTTCTATACTTCTTCTTGCTCTTTGTCCATAAATGTATTTTTCTTTCTCATAATTGCTCGTTCAACCATGTTTCATAAAAGATTTAGAATGTCTTACAAAAAATGCAATTAACCAAGCAAAATATAATAACACCAAAAGGGATGAGAAAAACAAGTCAAGGGAAACATTAAAGTTGTGCCTATTTTATTTGGAGCCCAAGTTAGTTTATGGTAACCTCCATTGACCTTGATCTTCCTTCCATGTGTAGTTTCTCTCTTTCTGGTTTTCACAAGGTTATTCAACTTTTGGGTTTTTTCATTGTGGTATTTAGGTCAAGAAAAGAAAACCTCTGGACAAGAGGAAACAGAGGTTTGGAATAAAGAGCTCTGGGTGGATGGTGGGGGCGGGGGGCGTGATTTCCTAGACCCTGTGCAATTATCTGATACAGATAGGAAAAGTTTAGTAGAAAGAGCAGAGACTGAGACCCAGAAGGCCTGGACTCTTGTCCTACTGACTGGCTGTGACCTTGACTCAAACACAAACTCTTCCTGCTTTATTGCCCTCAGCTCCCAGGGAAGGAGGCTGCCCTAGGTGGTCCCAAGGCCCCACCCACTGCCAACAGTCTCTGATCCTGCATGCGTTTTTTCCTCTAGGGGAATTAATCATCATCTCTCTCCAGAGACATTTTACAACTAACATGCACACCGGGACAGCTATTAGTCCTGTAACTGAGAAAGGTCACTCCCAGAAGGCTAATTAGCCTCCTCTGTTGGTTCAGAATAATTGCTCCATAATATTCACATAATATTCACATCACTTTTTTACACTAGGACTTCCTATTCTGTGGTAGGCCTAACAGATGTATCTGATGCATAAAAGAGGAGAAATAATAAATGCATTCCACAGCTTAGAGGAAATAACTCCCATAAACCGTACTTTCCAGCAAATATCCAAAGAAGCTAGTCACAGAATTAGAGAAGACCGTTGTCATACAACTGTCCTCTGGTGCTCTCATCTTCTTGAGTTATCCCTTTTTATCAACAACCAAATCAACTAACTGCATTGACGGCTGGCATTCAGGCACCTCCCGGTTACACCTGAGATCCATCGGGGAAGAGGCTCTGATTATCCCCTAACATTGCTTCAGAGGCTTTCCTTGGCTCCTCTGTCACCCCAGCTATTTCACTGTGCTCTAGCTTCACTCAAGGTGACCATCACACAGAGTGATCTCAGAGCTTTATCAAGGCTGAGGCATGTCAGAGTGGAATTCATGCCCAGAACACAGGAAATGATTCAGGCCTAGAACTACTCAGAGAACCCACTGGCTGTGTATCATCATAGAGATTCCCTTACTGGCCGTGATGGACTGACTTGTGTCCTCTTAAAATTCACATGCTGAAGCCCTAACTCAAAAATGTGACTGTATTTGGATATAGGACAACCAAAGAAATAATTAAAGTTAATGAGATCCCCAGGATGGGGTTAATGACAGGACTATAAGGAGAGACAACAGACAGCTCGCTTTCTCTCATTCTGTCTCTGTCTCTCTCTCTCTCTAAATTTCTCTCCTTTCTCAATAAGAAAGAGGCCATCTGCAAGCCAGGAAGATGCTCTCACCAGAAACCAAATTGGCTGGCACCTTGATCGTGGACTTCTCAAATGCCAGAACTATGAGAAGATAAATTTCTATTTTTTAAGCCATCAATGTGCAGCCATTTTTGTTTCGGTGGCCTGAAGAGACCAAGACTGGCTTTCTCTCTTCTTGGCCTAGGTCTGTTGAATCTCCCCTTAGAAGAGTCTTTTCTCCTTCATTCCTGGGCCTCTGCTTCTCTCAGCTTGGCCTCCAGGGCCCATGTGGTCTGATTCCTGCTCTCCTCAGCAGCCTCATCTCCCACTTCTCTCTCCTCCACCCAGGCCCTGCAGCCACCCGGGCCTTGGGTAGTTCCTGGAGAGGCCCACTGGCCCTCCCACCCAGGACTCGCGCACATGGTGCTCCCTCTCACTTCTGTGCCCTGCTCCCTCCTCCTCACCCATCACCTGCTTCACTCCTCTGCTGCATTAGATCTTACATCAGCCAGCATTTCCCAGAGGAAGCCTGGGTTTAGGTCAGCTCCTTTTCTTACATGCTTGTACAGAACCATGTTCTTTTCCTTGTACGCCTTTAGCAACACATTCTTTAATGACATCTCAAGTCTCAGGTGAAAGTCTAAACCAGACCTCGGTAGTTGGATTCCTGTGCTTCCTCTAACCTGAGCTAACTGAAAGGTTAGTAAATATTTTTCCTATTCTTCTGCCTTATGGTATTTCTTTGCATAACCCAGTGCTCCAAATGATCACATTTTAATCATATTGTAGATTTCTGAATTACTGCAGTTCCTAATTATCTAATATTTATGTTCCAAAAGCTACAAAATCTAAATTAAAAGAACATCTTTGCACAACTGGAGAATTTGTTTTTACCTTCCAGTGCTTCTTTAAAACTCTAAACCTTTCATTTTATATACTGAAGAGTTTATATCAACTTGGAAATTTGGCATAAATCATTTAGCATTTTTATTATTATCACTAATTTTTAAAAATCCTTCTTTTTATGAGTACTTTTGCTTTTTTTATAAAAGATAGACCAATATACTAAATCTCCATATACTGTTACTCTCATTACTCATCAAAATCAATTATCTCATGCCAATGTTGTTTTATCTATACTCCAAAAAAAAATGTTTTCAAACAGTTTATTTATCTTTAAAACAGGCTGTTTTGCTGTTTTGGATCAAAAATGAGAATACATCTCATAACATCTTCTCTTTCTCTATTAACTGGATATCTGCCCTAGGAAGTAGACAACTTAGACTTATCCCTATAGGTCGAAAGACTGAGAGGACTGTTGCTATGAAGGAAATGGAGTCTAGGCTGACACTCCTGATTGCTTAGCAGACAAACAATCCCCCTTTTGTCCACTCTGCTCAGGTGTTGGGAGTCAAAGTAGCAAGGAAGAGCAACTGCTCCCTGGGATAAGGGAAGGCTCAGACTGTGGAAGCCTTTGAGGGTGATTCCACTCCTCTGCACCATGATTAGTGCAGAGGGATCATGTGATCCACTTTGGGCCAATCGGGAGTAAGGGGAAGTATCCTGAGCCTTCTGGGAAAAATTTCCTCCTGACAAATGACAGAAAATACCCTGCTCCTTGTTTTCCGCCTTGCGTGCAGTTGCTGAGGAGGTAGCACTTGGAGCTGTGGCAGCCATGCTGGGACCAGGAGAGGAGAGGGTGCTGATTTACTGAGGAATGAGCAGTGGAATAGGGGAAGACCTGGCTCCTTGATGTCCTCATCAGGCCTTGGAAGAGTGTGGAGAGAAAATTCGTGTGTGCTAAGTCACTTGGGTTGTATCCAACTCTTTGCGACCCTATGGACTGTAGCCAGCCAGGCTCCTCTGTCCATGGGATTCTCCAGGCAACAACACTGGAATTGGTTGCTGTGCCCTCCTCCAGGGGATCTTCCTGACCCAGGGATTGAACCAGAGAGAAAATAAGCCCTTCTGTTTAAGCAGCTTTTAGGTAGGTATTCTGTTTCTTGCACTCAAGAGCAAACAAATTGTTAAAGAACCAATACCAGTCTGTTTTGCTTATGCAGATGACCAGTAAACAGCATCTGCTCAAAACTGAGCAAGTGATAGTTACACTGGTATCAATGGGAAAAAGAATGTGGCCTGCCATATCAGTAAACACAGAATGTTGCAACCATCAAGTCACTGTGTCTATCCCAGATGGTGAGCCCTGAGGGAACTCGGAAAGGAGACAAATAGACTTCTGGCTGCCACGCCCTCAGTCCCACAGCCACACCCACCCCCGACAATGCACCCTGAGGAGACTAAGGATGGGAAAGCACAGGATGCTGGCCCCAGATAGCTGAGGTGTGTATCAAAGGAAAGACTTCTGTGAGCCCAGACTTTCATATCTTTCCATATATAGACAAGCACTAAATTCCTTGAGATATCTGGTTTTCCTTAATTAATAGTATCTTGTGAGGTTCCAACTACCTGGTCTTTGTTGCAAAAACTCCTATGTATCCTGGCTCCTCCCTTACCCGTTTGGAACAGCTTCTCCGATCTATCTGAAAGGCTGTGTCCTGGGCTTAAGTTCTCAGTTTTGTCTGCCAAATTCTCAGCTTTTAGGTTTTGTGTGTGTGTGTGTGTGTTTTTAGTTGATAACTTACTCAACATTTACTGAGCACTTACTATGAGCCATGGACTGTACTAGGTACTGGAAACTTAAGTATAAACAAGGAACAATTTCTACTCTGAAAAACTCTTATTTAGTTAAAAAAAAAAATTAAAGACTTGACATTTCCAGGGGTTATTGTATTTTCTTGGGAAAATAAGACAGTTTGGCCACCAAACAGCTGGATTTAGGGTGGGGAAGGATGCTTGAGAAGTTATAGGACCCAGAAATAATAAAAATCATACTTAGTCACATTCCATAAGGAAGGCTGGTGTCAGAAATAGGCTGATTGGCAAGTACAGACATGGCATGATTTCAGAAACTCTGAAAAGTGCTCTTACCACTGAAAAATTCCTCCTGGTACCTAAATTCCGCACCTAGAGACTCACTCCCTTGGATTAAGGATTTGTCTCTTTCTAAATTTCAAGTACCCTGGAGAAGCGACACATTACTATTTCCCCATCATTTAAAAGGAAAATTAGAGCCTTCAGGAGAGTTCTGGGAATTGAAGAAAGGTGAGTAGAAGCGGAGGGAGGAGAAATGGGCCCCCTAAGGAGACTAGGGGACACTGAAGTGACTCACATGTTAGCTCAGGGTCACCTCTGAGCCAGCAGAAATCATCCCCCGAAGGGCAGGTGATCTGAGATTTTTCCATTCCTTCCTTGGCTTTGTTTTTCTTTAGGAAAGGTTTGTAGAAAATTGAGACTCCATCCCAAAAAGTGTGGAATTTTTTACATAAAGATCCCATGGGCCACTCTAGCATGGAAATGAAGTAGGGAAGGGTCAGGAGAGACAAGCCCTGTCCTGCTACTCATAGTTCTTCCAAACGCATCCCCAGGGAAACAATGGGAAGAAGAGAAGCTCTCTGCCTTAGTGACCTGAAACTGAAAATACATAATTATCCGGAAAATGTAAACAAAAAGTAGGCTACTGAAAGGAAGGCCTAAGAGTGGTTTCTCTGTGCTTGAAGATTCTGGTTGGGCACTTCTAAGTGTCTCAAGATTGCTTGTGGAGCACTGCAAGGTTGTCCTCCCCACCATACTTCCTCCTCCCTGCCCCTGCCCCTTGTCTGCAACCCTCCCTTCCTGGCAATTCCCCTTGTTTCCCAAAGAAGTTCTGCCCGGGGTGTCTACTACAGCTTCTGACTTCCTCCTAGACTGTCTGGTCTACAGAGGGGTTCAGCAGTAAAGATTTCATAATCATGGTCAAACGGAAGTAGAGAGATGAAAAAATGCCCACATGTGTGGATAAGAACAGCATTGACCTTTTTACGTAAAAGTGAAGTTTTGTCTTGTTCAGTCGCTAAGTCATATCCATCTCTTTGCAACCCCATGGACTGCAGCACACTGGGCTTCCCTGTCCTTCACTATCTCCTGGAGTTTGCTCAAATTCATGTCCATTGAGTTGGTGATGCTATCTAACCAACTCATCCTCTACTTACATTGCATATTGTCTTATGCATGCATGTTAAGTCGCTTCAGTGATGTCCAACTCTGTGCGACCCTATGGATTGCAGCCTGCCAGTCTCCTCTGACCATGGGATTCTCCAGACAAGAATACTGGAATAGATTGCTGTACCCTCCTCCAGGAGACCTTCCTGACCCAAGAAACAAACCTGTGTCTGTTAAGTCTAACCTGCCTTGGCAGGCAGGTTCTTTACCACTAGCACCACGTGGGTAGCCCATATTGTCTTATACACCTGAATAATTAATTGTCCTTTTTTCACTTGTCAGGAAGCTCTAACCCTGGTTATTTATTTCCTACTGTACATATTTCCCACTGGGTTTCTACTATGTGCCAGGTAGCAAGGTGAGCATGGAGGACAAAAGGGTGTGTAGACACAGCCCTGCCTTCTTGAGCGATTTTCATTCTATTGGAGAGGCCACTAAAAGAGTGGGAAAGACTTAGAAATGAGGATTCTTGGAATGCACATCAGGGAAACCCCATAGAATGGGTGATGCACAATTCCCCAAAGAGTGAAGAGGTGACATCTTCAGAAGAAGATGGAAAGAAAGATCAGATGACTAAAACAACAGCCAGCGGCTCTCTACTGTAGTGAGGGGTTGAGATTGTAGATGTGGACAGATGTAGTTGAGACAGCATCCAGCTAGGGAGCTGCTCCAGGGAAGTGGACTAGAGTTAAGGCAGAGCTTGGCTTCCCCAGACTGGGAAGGGGAAGCTGGCAGAGCACGGGGAGGGGGCGGGGGTGGTGGTGCTCCATCCAAGTAGGAGTAAGAAGCCCAAGGAAGGCAGAGATAGGAACGAGCACATCATAGAGGGGGAAATGGAAGAGGCCTACACAAGAGAATCCCAGGGCTGGCACTGAGGAGCAGTGGGAAGTAGTGTGGCATGGTAAGTACAGGCTGTAAAATCTATTTCTAATTCAGTCCTTTGGAAAAATTGTATAACTCTTCTTAATTGGGAAACAGTATATGACCACAGTGTCTTTTTTAAAAAAATTGAGATATAGTTGCTTTCCAATGTCATGTTAGTTTCTGCTGTACAACAAAGTGAATCAGCTATATGTATAAATATATCCCCTCCCTCTTAGGCCTCCCTTCAACCCCAGTCTCATCCCACCCATCTAGATCATTACAGAGCACCAAGCTGAGCTTCTGGTGCTCTACAGCAGCTTTCTATTAGCTATCAACTTTACACATGGTAGTGTATATATATGGAGATATGTGTATGAATTTCAATCTCCCAGTTCGTCTCAACCCCTCTTTTCCCTCTGTGTCCACACAAATCTCTCTATATTTGCATCTTGATTCCTGCCCTGCAAATAGGTCCATCTGTACCATTTTTCTAGACTCCACATAATGCGTTAATATGCAGTATTTGTTTTTCTCCTTCTGGCTTCACTCTGTATGACAGTCTCTAGGTCCAACTCTATAAATGACCCAATTTTGTTCCTTTTATGGCTGAGTAATATTCCACTGTATATATGTGCCACGTCTGCTTTATCCATTCATATGTCAGTGGACACATAGGTTGCTTCCATGTCCTGACTACTATAAATAGTGCTGCAATGAACATTGGGGTGTGTGTCTTTGAATTATGGTTTTATCAGGATGTATGCCCAGTAGTGGGATTGCTGGGTAATATGGTAGCTTTATTTTTAGTCTTTTAAGAAACTTCCATACTGTTCTCTGCAGTAGCTGTATCAATTTACATTCCCACCAACAGTGAAAGAGGGTTCCCTTTTCTCCACATCCCCTTCAGATTTATTATTGTACATTTTTTGATGATGGCCATTCTGACTGGGGTGAGATGATACCTCATTATAGTTTTAATCTGCATTTTCTCTAATAATTAGTGATGCTGAGCATCTTTTCACGTGTTAATTGTTCATCTGTATGTCTTCTTCAGAAAAGTGTCCATTTAGTTCTTCTGCCCATTTTTTGTCTTAATTGTTGGGTATAGAGGTATTTGTTTTTTATCTGTGATGACTATCTAACAGTATTTATCAGTGATTTCATTCCCACATACCACAGACTGGCAAATAGATGAACAGTCTCATACTTTTATCCTTCCTCTTCGGGACAGCAGAGGGTGAGAGGGGTGGGGGAGCCCAGGAGGAGTAACAGGAGCCCCGCTTCAGCCTGGTCTCTGGCTCTAATTAGCCAAGCCCTATCTTTGAGAGATCTGCCTTTTAAAGGCACATAAACAACACTGCCCAAGGCCCCTGAAGGCCATCAAGACATTTTTTAAAGCTGAAAACACATAAAATATGCATATTTTATAAACACTGAGAAAAACATGATGAGAACCAGAACTTTCAGCAAGAAACTCCATTCCAACCTAATGCTAAACTGCCTTTCTAAGAGTTCCTGGATCTCCCCCTCCCCAGGGGAAATTTTCATGAAGTCTGAGTGGGCTTTCCTGCAATATACCTAGAGGTCTGCTCTGGCTTCAGGAGTTCATGAGTTAAGTTCTCTAAGTATGCCTGGGAGAAAGTGGAAGTGTTAGTCTCCCAGTTCTTTATGTTGTTGTTTAGTCTCTAGGTCACATCCGATTCTTTGAGACCCTATGGACTACAGCCTGTCAGGCTCCTCTGTCTATGGAATTTTCCAGGCAAGATTACTGGAGTGGGTAGCCATTCCCTTCTCCAGGGGATCTTTCTGACCCAGGGATCAAACCCAGGTCTTCTGCATTGTAGGCAGATTCTTTACCATCTGAGCCATGAGGGAAAGCCCACGTACCAAGCAACGAGAAAAAATTTGCTCTTAGAAGAAGGAATAATCTAACCCTATGTTTCAATTATAGAGAGTTTTTTCATAATTAAACTGCACAGAGGTGTAACTGTTCTACCTGGAGTGCTAGGTCTATGGGTATGTGGTTCTGTTCTTGCCCAGGACTTTCTCATGGCCTAGGGATTTACTAGGTCTCTTGTTATGTGCGGTTTAAAGTCAGTTGTATTCTTTAATAGGTTGGAAATGATTTGGGGCATTGAAAGGTGATAGGGACAGTGGAGGCTTTGGGGACCTGAGACAGAAGACAAGGATTTCTCTCAAACTTAGGACACCCTTCATCCTTTAACAATATTAGGTAGGGAGACCAGCAAAAGACTGTTGTGACAACTGTTTCTGAAGCTGACTCTTCCAGTGACTAGCTTAGCAAATCACTTCACCATTCTGGGCCTTGTTCCTCATTGAAAAATTTCCTTTAGACTGAAGAATGCTAAGTTTCCTTCTAGCTCTAGCATGTTCAGATACTGTGATCTTGAAGAAAATCCTAGAGATACTGGTGAGAAAGGGCAGCCCATATCTACTCCACCATGAGCGGGCTCAGAACAGGAGGTATTACCAACTGAGGCATTTTCAGGCAGTGGGAGTTGGTAAGGCTATGAAACAGTTGTAAAGTATTTCTAGATGGTGAAGGTTTAAGAAGGCACCTTGCTTCCTTCCTTAAAATGTCCACCTGATGTTCTTTGTGTGCTGAGACCCACCTGGGCACATCCAGTGTCCAAAGCAGCCACTCCTGAGGCAGCGGGCATCAAAGGCACCTTTTATAGTGCAAGGGCTCCTGAAAGCGTGCCTCTGTTTCCCATCAGCCTGAAGAGCTTGACTTGATACACTCTTTCCTTTCAAAGGCCCATAAACATCTTCTACCTCCCTTTCCCAGGCCTGACATTATTATAATAAGAAGACTCCCTTTTTGTAATTATCTGCCTCTGACCCTTATGGCAAAAAGTGAAGAGGAACTAAAAACCCTCTTGATGAAAGTGAAAGAGGAGACTGAAAGGGTTGGCTTAAAGCTCAACATTCAGAAAACTAAGATCATGGCATCCGGTCCCATCACTTCATGGGAAATAGATGGGGAAACAGTGGAAACAGTGTCAGACTTTATTTTTGGGGGCTCCGAAATCACTGCAGATGGTGACTGCAGCCATGAAATTAAAAGACGCTTACTCCTTGGAAGGAAAGTTATGACCAACCTAGATAGCATATTCAAAAGCAGAGACATTACTTTGCCAACAAAGGCCCGTCTA
>NW_011494900.1:4412577-4451931 GCF_000754665.1 Bison bison bison | reverse complement strand
AAGAAGGCTGAGCGCCGAAGAATTGATGCTTTTGAACTGTGGTGTTGGAGAAGACTCTTGAGAGTCCCTTGGACTGCAAGGAGATCCAACCAGTCCATTCTGAAGGAGATCAGCCCTAGGATTTCTTTGGAAGGAATGATGCTAAAGCTGAAACTCCAGTACTTTGGCCACCTCATGCAAAGAGTTGACTCATTGGAAAAGACTCTGATGCTGGGAGGGATTGGGAGCAGGAGGAAAAGGGGATGACAGAGGATGAGATGGCTGGATGGCATCACCGACTCGATGGACGTGAGTTTGAGTGAACTCCAGGAGTTGGTGATGGACAGGGAGGCCTGGCATGCTGTGGTTCATGGGGTTGCAAAGAGTTGGACATGACTGAGCAACTGAACTGAACTGAACTGAACTGACCCCTCTGAAAACCAGGGAAATACTGAAGACCAAGGTCTCAAAGGGCAGCTGTCACTTCAATGTCAATCCAAGACCTCAACCCCATTTAATTTGTACTAGAATAGGGCAATCATTTTAATCAGTTATCAGGATGAATATAAAGAGAGTCTACCCCACATTTCACTCTACTCACCAATTGCGAAAAAAATATTGCAAGTAGAGGAATAAAATCATAAACCCTGGGTAAACTCTCCCACTCCCTCATAGTTTCCTTATTTAAACTTTTTGACCTTCTTACCAGATCAAATAAGACCTCAGCCTGGATCTTGGGGGCTTTGCAGGTGGCTCAGTGGTAAAGAATCCACCTGCCAAGGCAGGAGACACATATTTGATCCCTGGGTTGGGAAGATCCCCTGGAGGAGGAAATGGCAAATCACTCCAGTATTCTTGCCTGGAAAATTTCATGGACAGAGGAGCCTGGTGGGCTACAGTCCATGGGGGTCACAAAGAGTCAAACACTACTGAAGCAACTTAGCATGCACACATGTTAGGTCTTGGCTCTTTGAGGGAGAGAAGGCACCTTACCCTGGGCCCATATGTTCCCTTAGTGAAACCCAGTAAATAATCCCCAGTTAGCCACACAGACCAGATGTATCTTCTTTCAAAGGTAGAAGTGTGCACAGGTTTAGGGGCAGTGGTTTGTTAATTCCCCAAAATCACTAGGGTGAGTTTTTATTTTCTATGTGCCTATAATAGTCAATAGTCAATAGTGAAAGTAGCTCAGTCATGTCCGACTCTTTGCAACCCCAGGGACTATACAGTCCATGGAATTCTCCAGGCCAGAATACTGGAGTGGGTAGCCTTTCCATTCTTTAGGGGACCTTCCCAACCCAGGGTCGAACCCAGGTCTCCCACATTGCAGGTGGATTCTTTACCAGCTGAGCCACAAGGGAAGCCCAAGAATACTGGAGTGTGTAGCCTATCCCTTCTCCAGTGGATCTTCCTGACCCAGGAATCAAACTGAGGTCTTCTACATTACAGGCAGATTCTTTACCAACTGAGCTATCAGGGAAGCCATGCCTATAATAATTAGGCTTAAATATAGGCGAATCCACGGCAGACTGCAGGATCACGGTGGTGGATGCTAGGGAGACATTTTTGAGACTAAACAAAAAGGCCACTGCTCCTGAAAATACTTTCACTGCCTCCAACACTGCTGGGTTGGATGAATCCTCCCTCTTTAAGCCTTTGATCCTCATCACAAAACAATTGCACTTAGGGCATTGTTGAACAGACCTCTGCATATGGGCCAATTCAAGAAAAACAAGAGGCTTAAGAGTCAAATACATAAATATTTTTTAAAAAATACAAACACACAACAGCAACAGAACTTTAAAAAAAATCAGAAAATATAATTTTCTTGCTGCTACTCTTCACAAGAATTTGAGTTTCATCTTACAGCTAAAATCTCAAGAACCACATGATTAGCCTGCACTGCAGAACCTGACTTTAATATTGCACCTTTAAATAAATTTGGTTGCAGAGGAAGACATATTTGAAGCAGGCTTATTTCATCTTTCCATATTGACTTCATAAACTACTTGGCTCCTCTCTTTGTGCCCCTAAATTTTGTGCTCTTTCATTGTTAAACACAAATGACTACATAGCAACATCTTTACTTCCAAAGAAGTTCTTCTTGGGCCCACTTATTCTGAAATACGTAATTTTTATTAGTTGTTTTTCTTTTCTTGTTGGCAGGCATAGCAGGTATTTAAAAAGTTATTCAGAGAAACAGTCCTCTCAATGCACATCAATGTGAATTATCTTTTTTATATTTCTCAGATTAACTGAATAGTTTTTCACCACTTGTCTTCTTGTGGAGAGATGCAATGTACCTTTTCAGTTTCATTAATGCTGCCAAATTTCTCTCCATAGTTGTGGTTCCAATATATGTTTGATCTGTATGCATACGTGCTCCTGTTTCCTCACATCTTGGTAATTTTTGTTGTTGTTTGTAATTCCCTGATTACTTGTGAACTGAAGCATCTTTCACATATTTACTGACCATTTATATTGCCTCTTCTGTGAATTGTTAATATCCTTCTCAATTGGTTGTTGTTATTGCTGTGCAGTCTTTAAGTCGTGTCTGACTCTTTGTGACCTCATGGACTGTAGCATGTCAGATTTCCCTGTCCTTCACTATCTCCCTGAGTTTGCTCAAATTCATGTCCACTGAGTCCGTGGTGCCGTGCAACCATCTCATTCCCTGTACCCCGCTTCTCCTCAATCTCTCCCAGCATTGAGGTCTTTTCCAATGAATCGGCTCTTCGTATCAGGTGGCCAAAATATTGGAGCTTCAGTTTCAGCATCAATCCTTCCAATGAATATTCAGGGTTGATTTCTTTTAGGATAGACTAGTTTGATCTCCTTGCAGTCCAAGTGATGCTCTGAAGTCTTTTCCAGCACCACAGTTCAAAAGCATCAAATCTTCAGTGCTCAGCCTTCTTTCTGGTCCAACTTTCACATCCTTACATGACTACTGGAAAAACTATAGCTTTGACTATATGGACCTTTGTAGGCAAAGTAATGTCTCTGCTTTTTAATACACTAAGTTTGTCATAGCTTTTCTTCCAAGGAACAAGTGTCTTTTAATTTCATGGCAACAGTCACCATCCACAGTGATTTGGAGCCCAAGAAAATAAAATTTGTTACTGTTTCCAATTTTTCTTCATCTATTTGCCATGAAGTGATGGGACTAGATGCCATGATTTTAGTGTCTTGAATGCTGAGTTTTAAGCCAACTTTTTCACTTCCCTCTTTCACCCTCATCAAAAGACTCTTTAGTTCCTCTTCACTTTCTGCCATTAGCGTGGCCATCTATAGTCTTGATTCCAACTTGTGATTCATCTAGCCCAGCATTTCACATGATGTACTCTGCATGGAAGTTAAATAAGCAGGGTGACAATATATACCCTTGATGTAATCCTTTCCCAATTTTTAACTTGTCCATTGTTCCATCCCTGAAGGAGGGCATGGCAACCCACGCCAGTATTCTTGCCTGGAGAACCCCCATGGACAGAGGAGTCTAGTGGGCTACAGTCCATAGGGTTGAAAAGAGTTGGACATGACTGAGTGACCAAGCACACTGTTTCATGTCCAGTTCTAGCTGTTGCTTCTTGACCTGCATACAGGTTCTCAGGAGGTAGGTAAGGTGGTCTCAATTTCCCACAATAAGAATTTTCCATAGTTTGTCATGATCCACAGAGTCAAAAGCTTTACCATAGCCAATGAAGCAGAAATAGATGTTTTCAATTGGACTGTCTTTTACTTATTAAATTGGAAGGTTTATTTTTATATAGAGTGCAATTATCTTCTTCAGACTATTTCTTCTTTCTTTGTTTAACAGCATCTTTTTTTTCCACAGTTTTTCATTTTAAAAAAGTTCAGGTTTTCCATCTTTCCTATGATCTGTGATTTTTATATGAGATTTACCCCTATTTTGGGCTTCCCTGGTGGCTCAGTGGTAAAGAATCTGCCTGCCAGTAAAGGAGATACAGGTTTGATTCCTGGTCCAGGAGGATCTGACATGCCAGGGAGCAACTAAGCCCTTGAGCCACAACTATTGAGCCTGTGCTCTAGAAGCCAGGAACTGCAACTACTGAGCCCATGTGCTACGGTTACTGAAGCCTAAGTCTCCTAGAGCCCGTGCCCTACAGTAAGAGAAGCCACCACAATGAGAAGCCTGTGCAGTGCAACAAAGACCAGCCACCCCTCTCCACAACTAGAGAAAAGTCTGTACAGAAACAAAGACCCAGCACAGCCAAAACTAGAAAAAGAAATAAAATTACACTAAAAATGAACTTAAAGTAAAAAAGAAAGTTTCTGCTATTTTAATATAACATTCTGTTATGTTTTCTTCTAAAAATTTCAAAGTTTGTCTTTTTTTACATTTAAATCCTAATAAAACTGAAATTTATTTTGTATGTAAGAAGACGTAGAGATCTAATCTTATCTTTTCCATCTCGTTCATTCTTGTTTTTAAATGTGTCTTTTTTTTGTGGTTAGGGTTTTTTTTTTCATGTCCTTAATCACAAAATTATTCATGCTGATCACATTATTGATCAAATTATTAAGTTATTTGAAGTTCTTAGGTCCTAATTCTGTTGTTTGCTTTGTTCCTAATTCTAACTCTTAGAGGATTGTTTCCTTGATAGTCTAATTTTGGATTGTGAGTTCATCTTCAACAGAACTTCATTTGTGGATCTGGGTAGACGGGCTTTCCTTTTGCTTCTGTGTGGTACCCCTGGTATACCACATGCCCAAGACTAATGTTTAACATAATTTCTCATCCAGAGTTTCTAAGCCTGCATAGGTATAAAAATAGTTAGCCTCAAACTTACGAAGTAGGGACTTATGAGTACAAATCATCAGGGAAACTGGTCTCTTCATGGGACTCTGGCAGAGAAACACAAGCTTCCTATACTAGTTGGTGGGCTTTTTGTGGTTGTCGTTGTTCATTCTTTCACTGAGATACAACCTTTTGGAGTTCAGACTACTCAGAGTTGAGAATATATTTACAGCAAAGACACAACCACTTGATAAAGTGATGGGCACATAATTAAATTACCCAAGGGCAACCTTGATTGATGTGCAATGAGCTAAACAAAGATTTTCTGTCTCATAAATTAAGAACTAGTAATTATATTGTCAGAATCCACATCCCGTGGCTGATTGCTAAATTCAGAGAAGGCTTGTCTCTTGGTATAAATGATACCAACATCCACTTTATTGCTTGAAGATTATGTAGTTTATGGTGGAAGGGAGATGTTGGCACTTTTTTGCCATCCTACAGCTCCTCCTTATCCTCCAGGAACCTTCTACCCCATCTGCCATGCCATGATGAAAATGCTACCAGAAACACTCAACAAGAAGTTGCTTAGGATAAACCTGAGAACCTGTGTCCTTGTTTGGGTATGAGAGAGTGTATACAAGCAGGGCTACCCATCCGACTATTTCTCCTGGAGGCACACTCCCTGTTCTCTTAGGAGCTTATTAATCACCTTTATGCTCTCCTGACTTCTAATGACAGGCGTTTCTAGTGTTGTCAAAACACTGCCTGCCTACATCTGTTTTGCCTATTGGCTTGGGTTCCAGGGAATGTTTGTGAGAGAGGGAGAGAACAAGAGATTGACAGTCTTATGTTGACACTGTGGGGCTGTTTGGAAATGAGAACAATCCAGATCTGATGTTGTAATTCCTCCTTTTATGGGCAAAAAAGCAATGTCTCAGCATGAATGAGTATAACTAAACACACAGGGACACACCCGAGACACAGTATGCACTCCCCGGACACTCACCATGTTTTTGCTGTTCCCACTGTAGGACAAAAGGCAGAAGGACAATCTTTGCTTTCCTCTCCCAAGTCTACTACTGTTAATGAAATGAATAAAACATGAAACTTAAAGAGAAAAACATTCCTGACTTATGTATATTCCTTTCATTTTCCCCTCCTTCTTTTCAAGCTGTAATTCTAATTCAGTTCAGTTCAGTTCAGTCGCTTAGTTGTGTCAGACTCTTTGCAACCCCATGGACTGCAGCACGCCAGGCATCCCTGTCCATCACCAACCCCTGGAGTTTATTCAAACTTATATCCATTGAGTCGGCGATGCCATCCAACCATCTCATCCTCTGTCGTCCCCTTCTCCTCTTACCTTCAATCTTTCATCAGGGTCTTTTCAAATGTCAGTTTCAAATGTCAGTTTCAAATGTCAGTTCTTCGCATCAGGTGGCCGAAGTATTGGAGTTTCAGCTTCAACATCAGTCCTTCCAATGAATATTCAGGACTGATTTCCTTTAGGATGCACTGGTTTGATCTCCTTGCAGTCCAAGGGACTCTCAAGAGTCTTGAGTCTTCTCCAACATCACAGTTCAAAAGCATCAATTCTTTGGCGCTCAGCTTTCTTTATAGTCCAACTCTTACATCCATACATGACTACTGGGAAAACCATAGCCTTGACTAGATGGAAGTTTTTTGGCAAAGTAATGTCTCTGCTTTTGAATATGCTATCTAGGTTGGTCATAACTTTCCTTCCAAGGAGTAAGCATCTTTTAATTTCATGGCTGCAGTCACCATCTGCAGTAATTTTGGAGCCCCCAAAAATAAAGTCTGCCACCGTTTCCACTGTTTCCCCATCTATTTCCATGAAGTGATGAGACCAGATGCCATGATCTTAGTTTTCTGAATTCTAATTACCACTCATAATAATAATGGATTCATTTTAACTATATAAGTAATAGATTCTCATTGATAAAAATTAAAACAATAGGGATGACTCAAAACCTTTCTTTGCCTACTCTCCTAACCTACAATGCTCCCCCATTGTGTATCCTTAGTATTCATCCACTATGTATCCTTTTAGACTTTTTCTAAAGCATATACATTCATATATATATATATTCACAAGTAAGAAAGCATATATTTTGTTTTGGTGGGAGTTTTTTTTAAGGCATGAATTGTGTCACTTTCTGTACATTGTGCTACAACTAGCTTTTCTCACTTAAGAATATATGCTGAAGACATTTTTCATATCAATACCTATTTATGATCTTATTCTTTTTAATGGAAGCATAAAAAGAATCTTATCCATTCTTCCATGGAGTGGATGTATAGTAGATAATTTGATTATTTTCAAAAGCTGGAAATTTGGATTATTTAAAATTTTTTCACTATTGCAAATAATGCTATGATGAATTCCTTTGTATGTATCTTTTTGAGCACATGTGCCAGTGTTTTGTCTAGCAAAGGTACTGAGAAGTGAAATTTCTGGTTTTAAGGGTAATGCTTTATTATTTAAAACAATAATAAAAACTATGTATGTATGTACATATGAATCTATCTATATAGTCAGCTTGGCTGCCATAACCTAGTATTGTTGACTGAGTGGCTTAAAAAACATTTACTTCTCATATTTCTGGCAGCTGGGAAGTCCAAGATCAAGGTACTGGTAGATTCAATTCCTGATGGGGGCCCTCTTGCTGGTTTGCAGACTGCTGTCTTCTTGCTATGTCCTCATATAGTGGAGAAAGAATGGTCTCTGGTCTCTCTTCCTCTTCTTATAAGGACATTAATTCCATCATGGATACCCCATCCTCATGACCTCATCTAAACCTAAGTATCTCCCCAAAGTCCCACCTCTAAATACCATAATATTGGAGGTTAGAATTTCAACATATGCATTTATGGGAGGGACACAAATATTCATTCCATCATCTATCTATTTACCTAAATAGAGAAAAAATTCCTATGAAAAAAACATTTTCAAAGCCAAGATAAAGTAGTCATAAATCTAAAAGCAGTCATATGTCAATTCAAACATATCTATAAAACATTAGATACGAGTGTTCTAAACATACCAATTAAAAGAACAGTAACTGTCAGATTGGATTAAAAGAAAAAAAAGCAAGATTCAACTATATGCTACTTACAAGAAACCTGTTTTAAATCTAAAGACATGTATAAATTAAAAGTAAAGGAAGAGAAGTAAACACTTATCAAACATTAATAAAAAGAAAGTTGAAGTGCCTATATTAATATCATTCAAAGCAAACTTAAGAACAAGGAATTATTACCAGGGATGAATAGATATTACGTTGTAAGAAAGAGGTTGATTCATAAAGACTTTGCAATCATAGATGTGTATGCCCCTAATGAGACAGCTTCAAAATACATGAAACAAAAACTGACAAAATTGAAAGGAGAAATAGACAAATCCGTAGGCGCTGTCTTTTTTAATCACTTTTCTCTCGGTAATCAGTAGAACAAACAGAGAGAAAATTGGTAAAGATGTAGATGACCCAAGTAATACTATCAACCAGCTTGATCTAACATTTCGGTAAAGCGTCTACCTACAATGCGGGACATCCGGGTTCAATCCCTGGGTCAGGAAGATCTCCTGGAGAAGGAAATGACAACTCACTCCAGTACTCTTGCCTGGAAAATCCCATGGACAGAGGAGCCTGGTAGGCGACAGTCCATGGGGTCACAAAGAGTCGGACACGACTAAGTGACTTCACTTTCTTTCTTTCTTTCTTTTTCACCTAAAACAGCAGTTTAAAAATTGAAATCATCGAAGGTATGTTCTCTGACCATGACAGAATTAGATTTTAAAAAATCAACTACAGAAAAATATTTTTTAGGATCCCCCAATAAGTGGAAATTAAACACGTTCTAAATAACATATGAGTCAAAGAAAAAGTCACAAGAGAAACTGGAAAGTATTTTGAATTGAATGAAAAGTAAAACACAATAGATCAAAATTTGTAGGGTGCACCTAAAGGAGTCTTAGAGGTAAAGGTATAGTGGCAGATTCTTACAACAGAAAGGTTATTGGGAAACTCACAGATTGAAAGGAAGGTTGGAGAAACACGACAGGCAAGAGCAAGGGAGGAGACAATATCTCGGCCCACAGCCAATATCCTACTTCCCGCCCATCCTGTGAGAGCACCGTTGCATGTTGTAGGCCACTGACCACCACAGGCTGCCTGGAGTTTTTACCCGCTCTAGAAATTGGCTCTTGTCTGCTATAATGCAGATCCTGGCACACACTTCACACCGCTCCATGATCAGCTCCTTCCAAATGACAGGCTGAGATCTCTTTGGTTTGGTGGTGTTTTTCCTGAGTTAAATAGAAGATTCTCTCTTTCTCCTCTCAAGTGAATGTACTAATATTTTTAAAATTAATTATTAAATAAAAATAACAGTAATCTAAGCAGACTCTTGGCAGAGGTAGCTCTCATACCAGCTATTTTTCTGACCTCAGGCAAACCATAAACTCTGTTGGACTTAACTTCATTGTCAGTAAACTGTAAAGTTTGGACAAAGTGGTCTCTGAGGCCCAGCTATTAAACTGTGATCCAGAGTAATACTCTTGAGATACCTGATACTGTTTTAACCTTGGAGGGCATGGATAAATGTCTTTCACTTCTCCCCAAAGTCTCAAGAGAGACCATGACTTCGAGTTTTACCTTGTCTCTCCATTTATTCTCACCTTCCCAGTACCAAAAGCAGCATTACAAATAGAGTAGATGCTTAGGAGACTAATTACTGAATATGTAATGTGATACCACCACTGAACGAGGGACAAAATCTGATCTTATCCATCCATCATCCCCAATAATCACCTGCAGGTCCTGCCCACATTTAGGTTCTAGGACATTTATTCCTAAGAAGCTCTACTCATCCTTATGGTTCAGGAATTGAAGCAACCCCCCTGATTCCATTCTCTCTGAAGAAGTTACATAATTTTTATTAATCACCTGGATTATTCTGTATTGTAAAGTATGGTTTATCAGAATAAGTAATTTGCTCCTTAAATTTTTTGTTAGTACATACTCTATAGTCCTTTAAAAGCTTTGGAGCCCTGAAAAACTCAAACCCTTTCATGAACATCAGGCAAAACCCACTTTAAAGTTTCTCTTCACCATATATGAAAGTCTTTTGTAAATGCCACACTTTTCCTGGGCTTTGTCACTGAGGGCAAAATACAGAGCCCTGGGTCATGAGTGGACAATGGGTTATAATGAAGCGGATAACCTTGCAGCATAGTGACAGCAACACAGGCTTTGTAAGGTAGCCCAAGATGCGGATCACACTCTGCCTCACTAGCTGTGTGGCCTCAAGTTAATAACACTTTCTTATCAGGACTATTAAGAAAATTTAAAAATTGTAGGTAACACTTCTGTCCTATGGTAGTCTTCCAATGATGGTAGTTGTTACTACGATTACCCATGCAGAGTAATGTTGATGAATACAGGAGACATTCTAGAGTAACTGGTATCCAAACGGGACGAAACACGAAGGCGCACTGCGGGAGGGAAGCACAGCCCAGACGAGGTGTAAGGAGCCACTCTCTGATTTCCACAAAGCTGGCTGAGTGGAATCTCCTGACATCAGCTCATCAGACACAATCTCCATGGGCTTTTATCAAAGCCAGTCATGCTTTACTGTAGTCCGCTAAAAAGCTGTTCATTGTCTCCTGACATGATCTCTATGCCAAGAATATTATCGGTCTCTTCATGCAGAGGTACATACAACGCGCTGGATGCTCCTGGAATGTCTCCTAGTCTTTTATTTCACAAGACCAACAATTCTGCATCCCTTCATCTCCATCCTAGCTCTGCCTTGGCTTGGGTCGTTATCGCCTGTTTCCTGGACTCTTTCATTGGCTTTATCTCTAGTCTCACTCCCCTACAAGTCATTTTTAATCTTGCTGCCGGGATGATTACTCCACTGCCTCCCTATCGTTTGAGGGATAAATCATATTCTTCTGTAGTGCGTATGAACCCCTCTATCATCTCTCCTGCCCACATCCTGCCTAAATACCCATTGCTTCTTGCTGTCCTCCCCCTCTTCACCTTCCCAGTCTCCCAAGAATACTGATCTATCTACGTGTCCTGGAACACTCCATGTTCTGTATGTACATGCAGTTAGTTTCTCCTGACAGGAATGCCCTCTGCTGTTAATAACTTGTTTACCTGAGAACACCTGCTCAGCTTTCTTGAAGCTTTCCCTGACTCCTTCACTTGGCTTAAGGCTCTCCTCCAGAGTCAATCCAGCCTCCAGACAAATGTTGCTAAAGCAATTGGCCTATTGCAGTGCACTTGTTCAGCTATTTATACCTCACAATTGAATCATAAGGCCCTTGAAGGCTCTTCAATAACAAGAACTACGTGTGTTTTCATATTTATATCCCAAGGACCTAGCACAACATCTGGCACGGACTATGTGCTCAATAAATGATGAGACCTGTTCATATCAGTTAGGAATGAGTTTGGCTACAGGTGATGGAATACCTGACTAAAAGTAGCTTGAAGAAATAAGGGTTGTTCCCCACAGATAACAAGACTTCTGGAAGCAGATAGTTACTGGGACTTATCTGTTGTCTTATCTGTTTACTGATGCCATCAGAGGCCTTGGCTCTTTCAGTCTTCCCCTTCTCAATCTATTCTCAATACAATCTATTCTGACTTCTGCAAAGCCAGAGAGATCTTGTTAAAATGTGAGTCAGACAATATCACACCTCTACTCACAGTCCTCACATGAACATTCAAGGTCCCACACAGGGTGAGTGCCTGCTTTTCTTTTCTCTATAGTACTTACCGCTGTGTGTGACATACTACATCCTTTACTATTGTATATGAATATAATTAACTGTCTTTCTCTCTCATCACCACTAAAACGTAAGCTTCAAGGAAGCAAGGGTGTTTGTGCGTTAGCTCACTTCTGTATCTCTAGCAACAATATCAGTGCCTGGCACATGATAGACACCAAGTATTAGTTTAAATAAATGACTGAATAGATCTTTCTGCTCCACCTCTCTTAGAGTTTTGGCTTGTCTTTGCATTTGTTGCCTCATGGTTACATGATGGCTGCTATCTTCCAGACATCATGCACATGTCCAAAGCAAAAAAGAAGAGGGGGATGGGAAAAGTGGTACCAAACACATGGGTCCCCTTCTATCAGGAAAGCAAAAACTTTCCCAGTGCCAAGATGACTTCAGCTCACATCTTATTGGCTCAGGTAATGTCACAAGTTTCTGCCAGCAGTGAGAGCAGTGAGGAAAGCAAGCAGGTAACCAGGCATGTTGCTATCCTGAACAAAACTGGTAAGAAGACGGGGAGTTGGATATAGGATGAGTAACCAACAGGGTCTGCCACGAAACTGCTGAAGGAAGGACCCACAGCTTGGGAACCAAGTGGGAACTATGACACCCTCTCCTCAAATCATCTCTCTGCATCTCATTTTCTCAGATGGCCACAGGAGTAACACAAAAGGGGCAGGCAGCCTGTGGTCTGAGCCCGAGGGAGTGCAACAGAGACACTGGTGTCTGCTTCCTGGAAGCTTACGGGAAGGCTGGCATATAATACTGTTCAAATGATTGCATTACTCAGGCTCACAGGCATGCTTGGCCTTGTTCAGGCAAAGAGCTCCTTCACAGCCTCTAAACTTGGTCACCATAGATTAGCACTGTGCAACCTTTGGGTCCCCAAAAGCACATTGATGAAGAAACCTTGGAAGCTGCTGAATTGCCTGCATATGGACCCAGTCAGGCAGAAATATCATGCAGTATCCTCCAGGCTCTGTGTGTGCTCTTCCAGAAACAAGAGGGTAGGATCAGAACCCCTCTCTGCCTAGTGGGTCTGCACTGCTCTACATCCTCCAAGATGTGATTGAAGCTCATATGAACTTGAGGGAACCACTGTGATGGTGGCTCAGGTCATGGCTTTCATGGCAAGTGTAGCAGAAATGACTTCAGGGAGAACAGACAAGTCTAAAGAAGGTGCCAGGACCTTGAAAGTTAAGGCCTAAGGCAAGGGACTCCTTAGTCATGATGAAATTTCCTTCACTGACTCCAGCTCTCACCTTGATTCCATCATGATAACCATCACCTTGCTCCTCGCCAGGTGAGGGGCTCCATGAGGGCAGTGGTGGTGCACGCATCATTTTGTACCCTTAGCACTTATCACACTGTCTAATGAATACTAAACAGGTACTTGAATAAATGAATGCAAGGTTCTCTGAAAACAGGATATGACAGAAAAATGGGGGAGAGAGACTCAGAGGGAATCCAATGCACTCTGAGGTTGCACAATCCTTCTCCATAGCCTTTGCATTACAGTCTAAAGGTTTTAACTAACTTCATGGCTTAAGTACTTAGAAAGATTTTCTTTTCTATTCTTTGTTGAAGAATTGATGCTTTTGAACTGTGGTGTTGGAGAAGACTCTTGAGAGTCCCTTGGACTGCAAGGAGATCCAACCAGTCCATCCTAAAGGAAATCAGTCCTAAATAATCATTGGAAGTACTGATGCTGAAGTTGAAACTCCAATACTTTGGCCACTTGACTCTTGAAAAGACCCTATGCTGGGAAAGATTGAAGGCAGGAGGAGAAGGGAACAACAGAGGATGAGATGGTTGGATGGCATCACTGTGTTAGTGGACATGAGTTTGAGTAAACTCCGGAGTTGGTGATGGACAGGGAATCCTGGTGTGCTGTAGTCCATGGGTTTGCAAAGAGCTGGACATGACTGAGTGACTGAACTGAACTGAACTGAACAAAAAGAGGGGAAAAAAATGCAAGCTTGTCCATGGGATTTAAAAAATTATCAAATAGTTTAATATCAAGATAGATAATTCACAGCTAAGAAGTTCCATGATTCTGTGATTCCACCTCAGCTCTTTACTGTGAGAATATTTATCATCAAAAGGATGATAAATTCCTTGACCCAAGGAAGTTTGTTAATGTGATCCCAAATATTTCTCACTGAACATAATTACTTTTAATAAATAAATGCAATATCTTTAGCAGCTAATCATCTTTTCATTGAATTAAAATATCTGTCATCTCAGATGTGGCATCCCGAGGCTGAAAGTCCCCAAAAGAAAGAGGCCATTTTCCCTGCATCACATCCTGGAGTGTTTCCAAAGCTTATAATGGTGGAAAGGAGATCCCTCTTATCTCTGATGCCAGCCAGTAGTATTCTATCCAGACTGTTCCCACACACTCCCAACCAGATGAATTGTATTTCAAGAGAATAGGTCCTTAACCTGTGCACCATCTGATTTAGAATGCTGGCTTTTCCTGGCTTAAGAATTCAGAAAGGAAAAAAGAAAGAAGAGCTATAATTATAATCCCCCCAGTTCCCGCCCCTGTTGTGAGTATCCACAGGCTTGGGAAGTTTGTCAATGTGGTGGAAGAAGATAGTTGCTGCTCAATAGCTGCTGCATTAGATATCCATGTGG
Source organism: Bison bison bison (assembly GCF_000754665.1). Taxonomy (NCBI): domain Eukaryota; kingdom Metazoa; phylum Chordata; class Mammalia; order Artiodactyla; family Bovidae; genus Bison; species Bison bison. Next base: position 4,437,745 of record NW_011494900.1, on the reverse strand, counting down.
CTGCTGCTTCTGCTATTGTTCCCCTCTGCCGTAAGGAAAAGGTGCATATGAAGTCACTGGCTACACAGGACTGTCCTATGTGATGCGATGCCGTGATTCGGCCGTCTCTCACAGTACAGCTTTTCATTCCAGGATAGTCCATTGTGCTGCTGTTTTGGAAGGAGCTTGGCGTGAGCACAGAAAGTCCATACAGCCACCCACAACTTGATCTACTAGTTGTGAACGGAAACTTTTGAACACGTTCCACCAGCAGCACAATGGTACCATTTACTACTTTATTCTCAGGGGAAAACATTTGCTGTGTGAATAATACCAGGGACTTATGTAAGCCTCTTCATTTTCAGGGAGCCTTATGGATGTTCAGCAAATTCACACAACACCCTGGTAAGGTAGCAAGGCATTGTCATGCCTTCTTTACAGAGAGAGAACCCAGATCACAGCATCGAATTTTCCCAAGGCCAAGTGGACAATCAGTGGCGTGGACTTTCTCCCAGAGAGACCCATACTCTTCTGCTAGAAAGCACAATTTCCCACCTACAGAAAAACTCCACAGGGTTCTATCCTGGATGTAATACTTGAGCATAACTACTTTGCTTGTTGATACATCTCCCAATGTTGCCTTAACTTGGGTTTTGTCCACATGGATGAAAAGGACACAAGACAAGGGGGGGTACTCATATAGGATAGTGGTGAAGGTTTTGGCATTTCTCACTTGCTTTGCCATTGAGGAATTGTCCAATCTATGTTCACAGCATTTGGGGAGAGGAGCTGAGTATTCCTAAAACCTCGTAATAAAAAGCAAAACAATTCTTCCTACAATATAGGACAGCTTTGTTGATTTCAACTGTTAGTTAAGAAATAGAGGGAAAGTTTTCAGTATTAAGTACAGGAATTTGCAAATATTTTCTATAATGAGTTGGACTGGGGCCTCCAAAAAGATACCTCTAAGTCCTAACCCTCAGGACCTGTGATTGTGACTTTATTTGGCAAATCAGTCTTTGTGTGTATAATTAAGGATTTTTAGATGAGATCATCCTGCATTTAGGGTAGGCCTAAATCCAATGACAGGCATCCTTAAAAAAGAAAGGCAGAGAGAGATTTGAGACACAGACATGAAAAGGGGAAGACCACGTGAAGATGGAGGCAGAAACTGGAGGTATCCAGCTACAAGCCAAGGGAACTCTGATGATTGCTGGCAATGCAATGGCTGGATGGCATCACTGACTCAATGGACATGAGTTTGAGCAAACTCCAGGGAATAGAGAAGGACAAGGAAGTCTGGCGTGCTGCAGTCCATGGTGTCGTAATGAGTCGGACATGACTTAGCGACTGAACAACATCGGAAACTTGGAGAAAGCAATGGAATGGGTTCTCCTTCAGATTACCCAGAAGGAGCCAACTCTGACAACACCTTGATTTTTGTCTTCTGGTCTCCAAGACTGTGAGGGAATAAATTCATGTTGTTTTATACCAACCAGCTCGTGGTAATTGGTTATGACAGTGTGAGGACACCAGTACACCTCTTCAATTTTTTCTACAGAATCATATGAATTTTAATTCAATTTAGCTAAATACATATCATACCATATCTTTGTGTGTGTGTGTGTGTGTGTGTGTTAGAGGTCAATGTAGCTCTAAAGTGGTTGATAATTACTCTTCTAGATAAACAACAGTAGTGAATGAAGAACTGCGTCATGCTGACTTGCTCTATTGTGAAAGAAGAGAGGTACCATGAAGGGAAGGAGAGTCAAGAATCAGTGGAGTTTTTCTTACTGACTTACTCTACTCTGTAGTATTAATGCATATATATATTCCACTCTTCCAATTTATCCTATCCCCCCTCTCTTCCTTGGTGTCCGTATGTTTGTTCTCTACCTCTGTGTCTCTATTTCTGTTTTGCAAATAGGTTCAAGTGTACTATTTTTCTAGACTCCACATATATGCATTAATATTACAGAGTGAAGTTACCCTTAATAACGAAATATATTGTTACCCTTAAAAATACATCCCAATATACATTAGGTACAGACAAATACTGGTTGATTCCACTCATTTGAGGTACCTAGAGTAGTCAGATTCAGAGTCAGAAAATATCATAGTAGATGCCAGGGCCCGGCATGAGGGGTGGAGTTTTGGGAACTTAGTGGTTAATGAGGATAGAGTTTCAGTTTAGGAAGGTGAAAAATTCGGGAGATGGATAGTGGTGAGAGTTGCACAACAATGTGAATGTACTTAGTGCCACTGAACTGTGCAGGTAGATATAGTTAAAATAGTATGTTTTATATTTGTGACTTTTACCACACACACACACACACACAAATTGAAAAAAAGGAACCAGTTGAGTGAATTCAAGTTCTAATCAAAACAAAGCAATAGTTTTCATACCTTCTTTTCTCTAGGCCACTGCACCACGGAGCATGCATGGCAAGGTGGAGCACAATATGTCTTTTAATAATCATATGGTTATAATTATTATTAATTTAATACCATATGTTACACAAAATTTAACTATTATAAAAATTCATAATATGGAAAACGAATATGCATATGGTACACATCACCCTGGTTTTCTTCCTCTGAAAATATGTGTGCTCTTTCTCTCTCCTCCTCACCCATCCCACCTCACCCCAACCTACCCGGCCTTTTAAAAACTGGAATGGAGAACAGGTCTTTAAGACAGCTTCTAGTTTTTTGGCCTATTTCATTTTCATGAAAGGAATATTTACTGAGTGTTCTGAGATGTAAGTCTTGTTTCTTGCAAGCCTTGGTCAGGTATAAAACTCTCACTAAATACATCTGACATGAGATTACATTTTTGATTAAAGGACAGATGAATAAGAGGCTTAAAGAATCCACCTGCCAGTGCAAGCAGACTTAAGAGAAGCAAGTTTGATCCCTGGGTTGGGAAGATCCCCTGGAGGAGGATGTGGCAACCCACTCCAGTATTCTTGTCTGGAGAATCCCACAGACAGAGGAGCCTGGCTGGCTACAGTCCATAGGGTTGCAAAGAGTCGGACACAACTGAAGCAACTTAGCACGCATGCACAGATGAGTAAACTTCTTGTCAAGTGTCAGATAGTAAATATTTTAGTTTCTGTAGACGTGAGGTCTCTGTTGTTACTACTCAACTCTGCAGGTACAGTGTGAAAGCAGTTACAAACGTGTAAGCATGGCTGTTATAGTATTCTTCTCCTGTGGCACAGCAAATGATCATAAATTTAGTAGCTTAAAACACTCACTTATTATTTCTAATTCAATAGGTTAGAAGTCTGGGCGGGCTTAGCTGAATTTTCCATTTAGGGTCTCACAGGCTGACATGAGAGTGTTGGCTAGATGGGCTTTTATCTGCAGGCTCTGGGGAAGAGTTCACTTCCAAGTTCATGCAGAGTATTGAAAGAACACTAGTTCCTGTTGGTTAGAAGACTGAAGTCTCAGTTGCATTGCTGTATGTTGGCTGGGGCCACGCTCAGCTCTTAGTGCCATCTCTCAGGGCCACCCTTCTGGTCTCCCCCAGTGCTGCTTGCTACCCTTTCAGAGTGTGACTCAGAGGTTATACCCTTTCATCAACACAGGGTCCTACCAACTCTTCCACAACTGTGGGTGGGACAAGGGAGGACCACGGGGGCACGGCCCCATCCACAGCTGTGGCACATGGTGATTCTTGCGGCATTTGCACTCACTAGCCTTTCTCCTCTTTTCACTGTTAAAACTCATTTATCAGACCTGCTGGCTATGACTGACCGTCCTCTTTGTCACTACTCCTACCTGACTCACTCTTTATGCTCCCCAGAGCCACTGGTCATGAAGACTGTGGGACTAAACACCCTTGAGTAGGTTCAGAAGGTCTTATAAAATGACAGCATGAAGTCACCTGCAAAGAGCTGCCTCTCTGCTGAACAAGGATTAACTCTGCTGTCTGCGTGCTCAGGTGGGACCTCTGCCCCTACCCCCTGCCCAGGGCACCACCAGGGAAAATGAGGAAGCAGCCTCTGTCCCTCTTCCTCCCCACACACTTCACAATTGTTTCTTGAGGAACTTCCATATTCTTGAGGGGCTTCCCTTTAGCTCAAATGCAAAAGAATCTGCATGCAAAGCAGGAGATGAGGGTTCAATCCCTGGGTCAGGAAGATCCCCTGGAGAAGGGATTTGCAACCCACTCCAGTATTCTTGCCTGAAGAATGCCAGGGACAGAGCAGCCTGGCAGCCTACAGTCCATGGGGTCATAAAGAGTCAGATACGACTGAGCAACTAACACTTTCACTTTCATTGCAGCCTCCTTCCTGAATACAGCTCAGCAGGCCAGGCCCCTTTCTGAGGCCCCTTGCTGGACTCATTGCCCACAATCCTCTTTCTCTTCCATTTTCCTAGGGCAAACACTTGTCCATGCAATGAAGGCAAAGCCTGTGCTGTTGAAGCCACGGCTGTCTTCACTTATAACACTTAACTTTCTCTTCCTGACCCTGGATCTCAGGCCCTGAATATGTGGCTCCTACCCTGGCAGGGGGCTCGTGTCCCAGCTCAGTCACCTCAAGTTGATACTACTGGAAAGATACAGGGGTTTCCTGTTATTATCTGTGCCCAGAATTGTTCTGAGCCTTAGACATTTTTCTTTTCCTATTTTATAAACAAAAGTGTTATGTCTGACCACCCAAGAAGATTCTGACATGAGCCACCAAGGCAGATGAGACCTCCACCCCCAACTGGGTGTCCTCTCTGAAGATTCATGATGCAGATTCACCTCAGCAAAGAGAATTTATCAAACTTTACCTTCTTTGCTTGTATTATGAGAACGGTGGCCTTATTATTGGTTCTCAAGTTACGGCATTCTGTTACAATATGAACTAGTGTTTCAAAGTATACGTGTATTTCCTCCTACGAATGCTGATACACATCCCTAGGAGCTTTCTTTCCAGCCTTTAGAAAGCCAATGCTATAGAACATAAGGGGAACAAAAGGGAAGATGGACACCACACAGAGAACAACTCTCTGGGATTTAGAGACAAGCAGAGAAGAGTTCCACTGTGAAGCTGCTTTTTCAGATGTTTTCCAAGCTAAACAATGTTCTCAGCAATGGGTATGTGTTCTATCTCAACATTACACCGTGCCCATTATATTTGAAATGGCACAGCTTGGTATATTATGCTGTATATCTTCTGAAATGTAAAAGCTCTCACCTCCACACCATAAAAGCCCTGCTTAATACATTTCTTGTTTCTTAGGCAATTAAGTCAATCTGACTCTCTTCTGCACCAGGCAATCCATTTTATCACTTGCCATTAGTGGATCCTTGAGGAGCAACATAAAGACCTCCAGTCCACAGAGCCAGTTGCAGGAAAATGTGTGAACTCAGACACGCCCAGCCAGTGGCCGGGGAGGGCTCTGCATGTGCATTTTGGGTGTGGGAGTGGACCTGGTGGAATTTTGCCAGAGACACAGAGATGACAGCTAGCAGTGCTCTCTTTTGAACTTGACCATTTAAAAATTTTACCTTTCCTTGAGCAGTATTGAGAGCTAATAAAATATATCATAATCCCAGGGTGTGAACAACCATGAGACTTCCATCACTCCAGCTCAGCAGAGGCAAGGAAAAAAACCATGACAACCCAATTGACATATAAGAACAGGCATCATTCCCCAGGCAACTCAACTCTGCGTGGTCTTGTCTGGTTTGGTACCACAGAGTGCCACTGTTTGGTTTAATACTGCTGATCTGGCCTTTCAGAGGCACATGCAAACACAGGCTAAGACTGTGCCCGTCAGGACTGACCTGAAAGAAAGGCAGAGGAAAAGATGGTGTTACTGACTCCCTTTCATGTTCACAGAATCCTGTGAAAAAGGAGCAGAGAGCGTAGTCGTTGTTTCAAGCCCCTGAATATTACCGTAACCAGGATATGTTGGGTTCTGCTCAGTATTTGATTTGAGTTTCCATTATTTTAGCAGTAAACAAAGTAATGTCTTGATGAAGGTGAAAGAGGAGAGGGAAAAAGTTGGCTTGAAATTCAACATTCAAAAAACTAAGATCATGGCATCTGGTCCCTTCATTTCATGACAAATAGATGGGGAAACAATGGAAACAGTGAGAGACTTTATTTTGGGGGGCTCCAAAATCACTGCAGATGGTGACTGCAGCCATGAAATTAAAAGACACTTGCTCCTTGGAAGGAAAGTTATGGCAAACTTAGTGTATTAAAAAGCAGAGACATTACTTTGCTGACAAAGGTCCATATAGTCAAAACTATGGTTTTTCCAGCAGTCATGTATAGATGTGAGAGTTGGACCATTAAGGAGGCTGAGCACTGAAGAACTGACATTGACGCTTTTGAGCTGTGGAATTGGAGAAGTCTCTTGAGAGTCCCTTGGACTGCAAGGAGATCCAAACAGTCCATCCTAAAGGAAATCAACCCTGAATATTCATTGGAAGGACTGATGCTGAGGCTGAAGCTCCAATACTTTGGCCACCTGATGAGAAGAGCTGATTCATTGGACAAGACCCTTATCCTGGGAAAGACTGCAGGCAGGAGGAGAAGGGGGTGACAGAGGATGAGATGGTTGGATGGCATCACTGACTCAATAGACATGAGTTGCAGCAAGCTCCAGGAGATGGTGAAGGACAGGGAAGCCTGTGTGCTGCAGTTTATGGGGCTGCAAAGAGTCAGACACGACTGAAGGACTGAACAACAACAACAAGACGAAGCAAAAGCTGAGTGAATCACAGGCATTAAAATTTTGAAAGCCTTTCCCAACAGAAAGATAGCTAATAACTTTTTAGCCTACATTTTATATGAGGAAAAACAAATGCTTCAATAAAGTGTCCCAAATTCTTAGAAGAATCAGAGACACCAGTGACTTCAGTGTCTCTGGCCCAGTTTAGCAGTTTCGGCCTTGGCAGCAGTCCCACTGACAGGACAGAGGGCTCTTTGGGAAGACAGAGGCTATTTGAAAGGCGAGTATTATTCATAAATTATCTACAAATGGTCCAATTCCTACAAGTCCCAAGTCGCTTAGATTTTCAGAGGGGAAATTTTAATCACAGATCATTTCAGGTTGATTTTGTATAAGCTGAGGACAATTTTGAGAATTCAAAAGACCAAAAAAAGGCAAAACAGTCTCTCCTGGGACTGCTCAGGAGACTTGTCCTTGCTTGTGATGTGCTAGTTAATTACCATCTGCATTTTGCTTTATAATTCACAAAGCCCTTTTCTCGGACTCTCAGAGGCCTCACCCTCTGCACCTGGCAGGAGCTGCTGAAAACATCCTCCAGGGAGAGAACCAATGGTTAATTTACTGTTGGAGCATACCTAGCTAGTTAGCTGTTGGCACAGGTTAGGTATTCGAGACTACGTATTAGAGTTCCAATTCTACCTGTCTTCCCTAAGCATTTCCCCACATCAGAAGCTGTGTTTGATCTACAGGTAGCCAACTCCCTGCCTTCTTCCTCTCTCCCTTCCTCCCTCTCTCCTATCCTTTTCCCCTCCTCCCTCTCACTCTTCCCTTCTTCCTTCTATCCTTCCACCCTTCCATCATCCCTTTCATTGTTTCTTCCATTTATCCAATATTTGTTTATTTGGCCTTCACTATGTGCCAGCTGGCTTCCCAAATGGCTCAGTGGTAAAGAATCCACCTGCCGATGCAGGAGACATGGGTTCAATCCCTGGGTTGAAAATACCCCTTGGAGGAGGAAATGGCAACCCACTCCAGTATTCTTGCCCAGAGAATCCTATGAACAGAGAAGCCTGGCAGACTATAGTCCGTGGGGTTGCAAAGAGTCAGACACTACTGAGTACTGAGCACACACACACGTATGTGCCAGCCATGGGATTAGGTGTTAATCAGAGATCAAAACACAGTTCCTTCAGATGACAGTGGAGGAAAAAGTAGGACCTGAACCAAACCCTCCCTTATCAAGCTCATAGATTTTAGCACATGAGAATCCATATAATCAAAGAAAAAATCCTCTACCATCTCTATTTCCACAATGATGAATGTAAGACTCTAGGGAAAGATGGTCTGCCTGAGGTTATAAAACTACAAGCAAAGTTGGTGGGGGATTCTTTGTTGGGTCTTTAGACAGAATGGCCATGATTCTTCCGGGTATGTTTTTGGTTTAGTTGAGGAAAACAGAAGAGACAGAGGAATGGTCATGTATTACTAGGCCTATTCAATGAACTGCAGCTGAAGGAATGGCTTTGAATCATAGACAATGTTTGCTCAAAGTAGGCATTTGATGATTTTAGAATAAGTGATCCAGAGGATGGTTAAGAAAGAGTGTTCATCCTTGCCCTGGTTCATTGACTCATATGCATAAAATACATAAAAACAAGCTAAGAAATATTTACCTACAGGAAAAATGACTGATATAGCAAGAAAATCATAGGAATATAGGTATGTTATTCATTTAGAAGGCCAATTGCGGGCCTAATATATAGTTGTAAAATTGATTTACAAATTAATTCTCTAGGATGAATAATACCGTGGTGATTCTAGTAATATTGATTGCCACAAATGTAAGAATGCAATAATAAACAAAGTAGGACAAAGCTCGGAGAAGGCAATGGCACCCCACTCTAGTACTCTTGCCTGGAAAATCCCATGGACGGAGGAGCCTGGTAGGCTGCAGTCCATGGGGTCGCTAAGAGTCGGACATGACTGAGCGACTTCACTTTCACTTTTCACTTTCATGCATTGGAGAAGGCAATGGCAACCCACTCCAGTGTTCTTGCCTGGAGAATCCCGAGGACAGGGGAGCCTGGTGGGCTTCCGTCTATGGGGTCGCACAGAGTTGGACATGACTGAAGTGACTTAGCAGCAGCAGCAGCAGGACTAAGCTAGCTAACCCCGAGTCTCTCAGTCTCTAGCATATATTGAAATTACCTCGAGGGTTTGTGAAGACTTGCATGAGGAGGCTCACCCCCAGAGTTTCTGATTCAGGAGGTCTGAGAATTTGCATTTCTAATAAGATCCCTGGTGGAGTTGAGCTGCTCCTCCATCTGGGACCACAGGGAGAACCCCTGAGTAGAGATGGGCTTGAGAAAGACCATAAACGGTCAAGGCAGAGCAAAAAGAACATGACTGAGTCAGGGGGCATCTGGTGTCGGGGACTTTGAAAACTACAACTCTTGTGAGGTACAACTCCAAGTGCCAAAGTTAGAAAAGAAAAGACATTTTCTAAAGCAACAAAAAGACATTAAATATTTTTGATGAGAAGCAAGGTGGATCTCAGAGGAGGGCATGGCAACCCACTCCAGTGTTCCTGCTGGGGAATCCCAAGGGACAGAGGAGCCTGGCGGGCTGCAGTCCATAAGGTCACAAGGAGTCAGACAGAACTGAAGCGACTTAGCACATGTGCACGCATGGTGGATCTCACAACCCATGTTTCAGAAAGATAACTCTAATGACAAGGTAAGGGCTCTAGGTCTTTTTGAAAGCAGAAGAATTCGTCTGGGTGGAGTGAGTGAAAGTCACTCAGTCGTGTCCGACTCTTTGCGACCCCATGACTCTATGGTCCATGGAATTCTCCAGGCTAGAATACTGGAGTGGGTAGCCGGGGTCTGTGGCTATTCTGTATAATTTTGATACAGTAAACTAAATGAGATAGAGAAATTAAGTGACATGATGCAAAATAAACTGATATTATGTTTTAAAAATACACTATTATCATATAACAATACTATTGATTTCTTATTAAAATATTTTTAATTTAAGCTCTCTCTCTCTCTCTATATATATATATATACTTTTCATAAAAATTTTCAAAAATACAAAAAAGAGAAAAGAAAGTTAATAACCCAAACTTCCACACCACCAGGAAAACACTAGTGTATTGTCTTGTGTATTGTCTCCATCTTTTTAATGCACAAGAGAATTTCATTCTCTGTTGTGACCATACTATAGATAAAAGGTTTTCTTCCTATTACTTTACAAAATTTATTTTGTTAAGTCATTGTAAGCTCTTGCTAAACACAATAGTTGCACATGAGTATTCTATAGCAGATACTGATGTTTGCCTATATAACAGTCATATTCCAGATTTTTCCATGCCTGATTTCCAACATTTTTAGGCCAACACTTCTATTATTTGAATTAAGTAAATCTTGACTAGTATTAAAAAAGAATCATGGTAGTTCCTTCTTGCTGGTAGTTGATTTAATGGCTGTTACTTTAACAAAGTTTTTATTTTGACAAAGTTTTCCAAGATGGAAGCTGACTGAATAATGATCCCCAAAGTCATAAGATCCTAATCCCTGGACCTGTAAATGTTACATTATTTGGAAGATGGCTCTTTTCAGATGTGATTAATTTAAGCATCTTGAGAGAAGTCAGTTTCACTGAATTATATGGGTGAGCCCTAAATGCCATCACAGGTGTCCTTACAAGAAAGAGGTGGAGCTTACTTCTATAGCACATGTACTAAAATCGAAACAATACAGAGATTAGCATGGCCCCTGCACAAGGATGTCATGTAAATTTGTGAAGCATTCATATTTTAAACAAGGGGTGGGGCAGGCAAAGGGAGATTTCACTCAGGCACACAGAAGAGAAGGTGATTTGAAAATGGAACAAAGAGAGATTTGAAGGTTGGAGTGATGTGGCCACAAGCTGAGGAATCCTAACAGCCACCAGAAAGTGGAAAAGGAAGGAATGGGCTCTCCCCTAGAACACCCTGAGAGAGTATGGCCCTAATGACACCTTAATTTTGCCTTAGTGATGCTGATTTTGGACTTCTGGTCTCCAGAACTGGACAGAATACATTTCTGTTGTTTTATGTCACCATGTTTGGTGTCTGCAGGCAACTAACGTAAATCAAACCCTTCTTGAAATGTTCTGTCCCAATTCTGGTTAAATAGGCATGGTCTATCAAATGGAAGGGTCCTCCTGGAAAGACTGTCTTACTCTTAAAAGGAAATACATAGTGGGAGGGAGTCTTATTTCTTCTTCCAGATGTTGTTGCCCCTACATACAGCATTAGAACTGGAGCAGCCATTTGTGACTGTGCAGCTGGGACACAAGCCAATGAGCCAAGGATGGGAGAGAAGAAGGATGGGAGAGGAGAAAGATGGGACAAACTTGGGCCTTGGATGACATCATCAGGCTGCTTTAACTAACCAGCCCTGGGACTTCCCTATAATGAGGCTTCTTCTTACATGAAATAATTTTCTTACGTGAATTAACATGGTTTTTAAGGCCTCTTTACTTGGGTTTTCCCTTACTTTGAGCTTAAAGCAACATAACAAATGCATGCATCAAATGGATTATACCGTAATTCAAAAATGGGCAAACTGTGACCCGGCAAACAGCTACCTGGTTTTGTAAATAAAGTTTTATTGGATCCCAGCCTCAACCACAGACCACTGTCTGCGCTCTTTAGCACCACAACAGCAAAGTCAGGTAGTTGTGAGAGAGATCAAATGGCTTACAAGCCTAAAATTAGGCTATCTGCTACTGTAAGAAAAAGTTCACAAGCTTCTGCCGTTCTTGAACACAACTATCCCAACTGTCCTTTTATTGTTGGATATTGTTTTTCTACTTTCTCCAAAAATTGTCTTTTTTACACAAGCTTTTAACCTGTCACTTGGGCATATTCCTACATATAAGATTGAGTGTGATCCACAGAGAAAGAGTCAAATAAGAAAATAAATAAGCATGCATGGAAACAATTTACAATAATCTCCTAGATCATCTGGGGCTTCCCCAGTGGCTCAGCCATAAAGAACTCACCTGCAGTGCAGGAGTTGCAGGTTTGATCCCTGGGTCCAGAAGATCCCCTGGAGGAGGGCATGGCAACACACTCCAGTATTCTTACCTGGAGAATCCCATGGACAGAGGAGCCCGGCGGGTCCATAGGCTCCACAGGGTCTCGAACAGCTGGACACCACTGAAGTGACTTAGCATACATGGTTAGATCATCTGTAATCTTATCAAAGTCTGTGAAAGATTGTGATCAATGTGTGAGATAGCATTTTCCACATATAAATAAATATAGGTGATCACAACAACTTAATTTAAAACTGCAGGCTAGTCTAGAAGGATAAGAAAACAAGCTTTTCTTTTCCTATTTTAAGTTTAAATCAGCCAAACCAAACTTCCTCCTGGGTTGAAAGATGTTGGTGGAACTTACATCACAGTGAATGTTATTACAGCTGAGAGAGAAAGGGCCCTGGACCCGGTTTCCAGTAGGCAAGTTTGAAGCACCCACACTTCACAGCTACAGCCTGTGCAGGGGAGATAACTATTGGTCAGCATATAAGACAGGACTCAAAGTGTGTCGTGTAAATAGAACCAACTGTATACTTACTGATGTTTGACTCCATGCCATTTTTTTCCCTCTTAAAGAGGAAAATGGTCACTTCTTTTTAGAAAGTTCCCCTCAGCAGAGCTGTGCTCTGAAGGCACCTTCCTTAAAGGGATCTGGGGGGCAGGCAGTCCTACAGTTAGAATTGTGGCTGCACAAAAGCAGGTTGCGGCAGGGCGTGACTGACCAAATAACCCTTTGAACTTTGTAAGAAAGTCAAGCTGCAGCTGTCCCAGCCAAACACTTCTACTTTCTTTCCTAGAAGCTGTTTAAGAAGGTCTCTCTTGGTGCAGAAAGAACAAGATGGCTGCAGCGTCTAAATTTTTGTGGGTACTTTCAGGTCACCCCTGGGACCAAATAAACCAATGAGGTGCATAGTGACCTGAAATATCCTTGAGGATGAACCGCCCCGTGTCCGTCTGTCGGAAGGAGCCATCTAGGACGAACCTTGGCAGCCTGGAGAGAGTCCAGAGTTAATAGCCCCTGAAGGCAATTTTCCATAAATGCTTAGGATCTGGTGATACTCCTAACACACACACACAGACACACACACGGCCAAATGTAGCAAAAAAAAATCACCACCAAATCCTCAGAAAATCACTGATAGTAGTGTCAGACTCAGAATACAAATAATAGAGGCAACTATTCAATTCCATGAGGACTCAACAAGAATCAATATAAGTGCTTTTGGAAAGCACCCATTTGGAACTTCCAGCCTATTTGGTGCTTTCCAGCCTATTTGGTGCTGCTTTCTTTCCAAAATATCTAATACAGGAGACTTCCACTTCCTTTCCCAAAGAATGCTGGATGAGTGTTAGGTTTTCCGTATCAACCTGGCAAAACAATGAGCCTCCCCTCCTCCGCCTTTTCTTAACTGAGATAGACATTAAAATCTGTGAGTGAAAAAGCACTCATTATATTGAAGGTTTTTAACTCTTGTGAAATATTTAAAGTAAAAATGGGAACTCATAAATAACTAAAAGAAATAAAACTTTTTATTTGAGATATTAGGAAAAGAGCATTTAAAACTTGGGCACCTTTCCTTTAATAACTTAGAAAGATTTTTGTGCGTTTATCTGCTATCTCATTTAAACTTTGATATCAGTTCAATTGCTCAGTTGTCTCCAACTCTTTGAGACCCCATGGACTGCAGCATGCAAGGCCTCCCTGTCCATCACCAACTCCCGGAGCTCGCTCAAACTCATGCCCATCGAGTCAGTGATGCTATCCAAACATCTCGTCCTCTGTCGTCCCCTTCTCCTCCTGCCTTCAATCTTTCCCAGCATCAGGGTCTTTTCCATGAGTCAGTTCTTCGCATCAGGTGGCCAAAGTATTGAAGCTTCAGCTTCAGCATCAGTCCTTCCAAAGAACATTCAGGACTGATTTCTTTTAGGATTGGCTAGTTTGATCTCCTTACTGTCCAAGGGACTCAATACACACCCTATAAAATGAGCTAGTCAATAGCTACTGAGGCTGAGGGTGATTAAATGACATATTAATTTTGCATTGTTTTCTTATTAACCATGTTTGTGATCATTATTAGTCTGTGTTTCTAAGTATTTTAAAACACAGAAAGCTAGAAAATTATTCATTAGTTCATAATGTGAATAAAAAATGTCAGCCAAATAAAGGACCCTGATTTGGCAAGGAGGCATAGATTTTACTATCAAACAGATGTATGTAAGTAGCTAGAGCTTCAGAAAACTTACTTGGCCCTCTGAGCCTCATTTTCTCATCCATGAAATCGCATAGCAATATCTACCAAACAGCACGTTACAAGAATTAGAAATAAAATTCGGGACTTCCTTGGTGGTCCACTGGCTAAGACTCCGAGCTGTCAATGTAGGGGACCTGGATTCAATCCCTGGTCAGGGAACTCGATCCCACATGCCACAACTAAGAGCCAGTGAAACCAAATAAAATATGCGAAGCTCCTGGACAATGGTAAAAGCTCTCTCACTGTCAGGTATAAATGCATATAGAAACGAAAAAACAATAAAGCAAATATTCAGCACACAAATAGATTGGAAATGTTGAGAACTAAAGTGTTTTATTTCTTTGTAAAAATGTCATGTAGAGTAATTAGAACAGCGCTTGCCTTCTCGTCATGTAACAAAATACAGAGCAAGTACCTTTTCTATGCCTTGGTAGATTGCCAGTCTCTTTCATAAATTTGGATGTTTCCACCATTTTATCCTTTGTACTTTTAATACCATGATGTATCCAAGAGTCCTTTTAATGTGTGTGCATGGGAGGGAGGGCTAGGGGAGGGATTTTTTTTTTTTTTTTTTTGGTGGTGTCACTTCTCCTGAGACATCATCTTTTTTCATTTTCTGCATTTATGGCAATAAATTCCTAAATTCCTTTGGTCTTTGGTCACTTACCAGAGTGGCTCCAATGTCAACATTCCCATGCTCAGCTGGATTTTCTAAACGCAATTTACATTCGATTTGAATTTTCCTTCCTGAATGATCACCTTTTGTTTCTTTCTTCGCTTTCATTTTTGTTGGCAATTCATTCCATTGGTTATCCATTTGTGTAAAATGGCACATAGGTGATCACTGGAAGACAAGGACGCAACCCAACAACACATTTTGCTGTTTGTGGGTAAACGGAATAACAAATGCACAGTTTACCAATACAAATGACCAATCACTAACAGAGTCTGAAAGGAGTGACATGATTGTGATGGTGAGGTGCATATTGAAGAGGTGATGAGCTCCCTCAACATGTGCACTGATGAGCTAGCGGCACACTTTGTACTTCATGCAACTACCCACAGTTCAGACACCAGGGTGACTGAAATCTGAACCATGTTGCTAGAGGGGACTGGTTTTATTTAACTAAACTCAATTGTGGTGACTGAAATTCACATATACTGAAGCGAAGTGAAGTGAAGCGAAGTTGCTCAGTCGTGTCCAACTCCTTGCGACCCATGAGCCGTAACCTACCAGGAATCCTCCGTCCATGGGATTTTCCAGGCAAGAGTACTGGAGTGGGTTGCCATTTGAGGACTACCTGTATTATCTTTGGGTTTCTCGGCACTGGGACTTGCACACGTGTAACAGTGAAATGGTTGCATATTTTAAAGAAGCCAACATTGATTTTATTTTGCCAAGTTGTTTTTTTCCCCATTGTGTAAAATAGTAGGGTGTGGCCACAGAGAGCATTATTGTTTAATCATTTCATTAACAATCCAGCCCAAATATCTTTTCTCCTCACCCCATGGACCTGCTCTTTTAGGATAATTCCATCTCGCTCACCAAGTAGTAGTGAAGGTATTTCCTGTCTTCATGAAAAACACTTCCATCTTCTCCCTGCCCCAGGGAGGAAATGCAGAGAATGCTTATCCTTCACAACAGGATGTAGAGCTGTGTACCTGGGTCCTTCCCCATGTTTCAGATTTAATGCAGTCACAACCCAGGCACAATTCTAAGCAATATGCCATATGTGCAGTCCCCAAGAGAAATCAGAAAAAATCTGCAGGAAGTTAGGCAGGGCGGCAAGCCCCAAAGACATTGACTATTCTTTGCCATAATATTCCACTTCCTTTGTGGTTTTCATGGAATTTAGTATATACCTTGGTGTGGGGGGTGGAGGGCATGGGAGGAGGTTTGAGGAATGTGGAATCTGCATTTGTCTCATCCTGGTGCAGATGTTAAAGTGAGAAAAGGAACATCAGGAGCTAGAGGTGCATGAAAAGGGAAAAGCTAGGGCTGTTAGGATCAGAGTGCATCCTAAGATCATCATGATTGGACAAAAGTGTGTAGTAAGAGGAATGTGTGGCTGATCCTGAATGCAAGTAGTTAATTTGGGTGGTCACGCCAGGAAGACCAGGAGGGTGGGGAGATGAACCATGGGAAGCAAGGAAGCAATACAGAATACGTCAATGAGCTGGTTTCTAACGTGGGAAACCAGGGCTCCATCACCCTGGGGATGGACGTCTGTGGAACCATAGAGAACGCATCTCAGGACCGTCTCTCAAGAGACAAGAAAGCTGTCGAAGACAGCTCAGCCTCCTGGTTGAGAACAACTGGTTATCTTTTACATTCTCAGCACTTATGATCTGCCCTGCATGTAGCAGAACACACCCTGAGAGGCCAGGGGGAGGCTAGAGACAGAGTCACAAATGCTTGCAATAAATATTCATCTGAAGTTTATGAAGGTAGGGTATCAACAGTATCCACTGTTGGGCTCTAACTGTGGTCTAGGCACTGTTCTAAGAACTTTGCATGTATTACCTCATGAATACAGACAAGCCTACAACAAACTGCAAAGTGGACACTATTATCATCTTTTTATAAATTAGGCACAGAGAAGTAACTTGGCCAAGCTCACAGTCTAGGAAGTTGCAGAGGAAACAATGATAATGAGTATGATAAAGCTTCATGTAACCTCTATACCATATTGCCAACGCCCCCTGCAATGAGTACTTGATTGTCTCTATTTCCTTTATTTTTCCACGGCTTACTGTATGGCTGTGGAATAGCTTCATTTTTTAATAGGATAAGTGAAGAACATTTAGTGGAGCAAGACACTTTACAAGCAGGGTCCCCAAGGTACCAGCCGGCTCTGAACAGGATACCAGAGCTTATATATTAGAAAGAACCATTCTTTTCTTACTGAAGCCACTTTGTTTGGGAACCTTGTCATCACAGTGGCCCAATCTATATCATAACTAGCACACAGGACAATGTCGGAGTTTTAGTTACAGCTCCCAGACACCCAACACAAAAGAAGAAAGGTGGACCCAGCACGGCCTGAGACCTCACACAGGAGGCGCTGAGTTAGCATCTGTGTACTGACGTTCCTGCCCCAGCTGGGCTGGTCGTGCCTGTCTCTTCTCCTGCGTTGACTAAAAGAGGGCTCAGCCTCTTCTAGAATTTCCTCTCCTTGTGCAGGGAGCTCGTACAAGAGACAACACGATTAAGCCCTCCCTGGCTTCTCCGCGAGTCACTGCTTGATTCTGAGTCTGCCTCACCAAACCAGTCCTGAGGTCTCCGTGCCCAGAGCTGTCAGCAAACCTCCCACTCCCTGTTTGTGTTGGCTTGTGTCACCCTGCCACGCTGGAGGTGTTGGCTAAAGCTGTTTACTGGCTTCATTTAAAAACACCTTAAGGTGTTCTTAAAATTCTGCTTTGAGCAGTGATACAGACAGGGACGGCAACGAGGCCAGAAAGTAATGGAGATAAATAGAACATAACAAAATTGTAATGAAATCACAGAGAAAAACACACAGGAACTTCTAAAAAAAAAAAGTGGTATGTTATTTAAACCCAGTTTCACACAAACACACGCATATACATATATGCATGTGAGTCCTTGTACGTGTGCATGCTCAGTCACTTCAGTCGTGTCCAACTCTTTGCAACCCCATGGACTGTAGCCTGCCAGGCTCCTCTGTCCATGGGATTCTCCAGGCAAGAACCCTGGAATGGGTTGCCATGCCCTCCTCAAGGGGATCTTCCCGACCCAGGAATCGAACCTGTGTCCTTTGAGTCTCCTGCACTGGCAGGTATATTCTTTACCACGAGCGTCACTTGTATATATGCACACATATAAATGTATATGTACACAGGGTATAATTTCAGGAGATCTTATCATTTTTATGGAGTTCATCTTTCCATCCATACTACAGGCCATGTGCTAGGCTAAGTGCAACTCCACAGCATATACTTTTAGGCTAAAACAACTGAAAAACAGTAGACAAAATATCCATTTAATATGCTTGAAAAATAATAGCGTCTAAAAGCAGATTCTATTGCAACAGCCACACATGAGCTTCCCTGCTGACTTCTGTAGGGCCAGGGAACACGTGACCGTGAGACATGGGCAGAACAAGACCCATACACAGCAAAGGGTTCAAAATTAGCTCACAAGGAATTATCAAACAGCCGAGTTTAAATGGCGCTTGTCCAGTCTCCAGGAAACAAAAACTCAAGGAGGAGAAGATCACAGAGCCAGTTGATGGGAGACTCCAGTCCCATTGCTTGGGTCTTTCACGCTGCACGGCACTCAGTGGTCTCCCTGCTTCAGTATTTCTACTTTATCACGGTTCACTGCACCCTGCACTGGCGGGACACTCCTGAGACTTCCGCTCCCTCCCTCTGCACCACCCTCATATTTCCTAGAGTCAGGTCACTCAGATACCTGACTCACCCAACTCTGACCCACAGGGCCTGCCCACTTGTCTGCCCTGATGTGGGCTGGGATTCGTCAGAAGGGAAAGTAAGGGGGAGGTAAGGAGAAGAGTGCGGCTTGCTCCTCTTGGCAAGTGGGGAAACCCAAGTGACAAGACAGGAGAAGCTGGCTCGGCCTCCGTTCCGCAGCCCAGGAGCAACCTCTAGGCATCAGCATCTCTGCCTCCCACGGTCTGACACACAGCCTCTTTGTTTTGGATTGAAACTATCATCGCTAGAACCTACTGTCTACGTTTTCTTTTTTTCCCAAGAGTTAAATGAATTAAGGAAGTGTTTCTGGAAGTCACTTGAAAGGGGGGCTTGTGAGCCAAGAAGGAGTGTGCCGGGTGGGTTCTGCTCTTCTCTGGGCTGACTATAGGAAGGCAGCTTGTTGGAACCAAGGCACTGACACTCTCCAGTCCCCAGATAGGCACAGATTCTCTTATCAGAGTTCCCCACCAAACACCAATATTGATGGGGCACGAGTTCCTTCTACCTGGAAAAGAAGGGTCCTGCTCCTGATGAGATGGGAGGGGACAGGGAAGGAGTGTAAACAGTCTTTGCCTTGTGTTCAGATCTGTAGCAGCATCTGTTCCCAACCCTCACTCCAGCAGCATTTCTTAATGTAACATTGGATCATTGCTTACAGAGATTACAATTCCGAAAAACAGCAGCTTGCGATCATGATTACCATTCAGTGGTAGCTCTGGCTTATAACTTTAAAATGTAACCACACTGAAGAAAACACTACAGAAGACAAGAAATGGAGGAGATAAACATGTGGTACGTTAGCATTGGTCTTCGTCTAGTTTTGGTTGTGCTGTTCTTAGATGCTCGGTTGTGTCCGACTCTTTGCGACCCCATGGACTGTAGATTGCCAGGCTTCTCTGTCCATGGGGATTCTCTGGGCGAGAAAATTGGAGTGGGTTGCCACACCCTCTTCCAGGGGATCTTCCCAACCCAGGGATCAAACCCAGGTCTCCTGCATTGCAGGCAGATTCTTTACCATCTGAGCCACCAGGGAAGCCCAAGAAAGTGGGTAGCCTAGCCCTTCTCCAGGGGACCTTCCCAACTCAGGAAGTGAACTGGGGTCTCCTGCATTGCAGATGGATTCTTCACTAGCTGTGCTACCAGGGAAGCCCCTAGTTTTGGTTATATGTTCTCAAAGTACTTCTTAGGGAGAACCAAAGATATGTGGAATGTTTAAAATACCACAGCCCTTAATCCTCTGATTCTTGGCGATGGGGCAGTAGGCTGATCTTCAACCCAGGTATACTTGAAAAATACAGCTAAACCACTGCTTGGGGAACTCCTGAGGGTCAAGGGGCCTTAATTTCCATTGTCTGGTGTCAGCAATAATCTTCATTTTAGAAAAATATCTTAAATCTCCTAGACTTGAAAGAACAGGAACTCTGAAACCAACTCTTCTACTGGGGGCTCCTGATCCTCTCCTCTCAAGCTGTATTTTCATCTTTCCCTGGGAAATCTTTTCCTTTGATTTCTGTCACAATTGCTATGCTGAGCCCAAAAGGAGGTATTAACATTCTGGTCCAAGCCTCAACAAAACCCCTTTCCCTTGAGATATTTGTTGAACAGGAATTGCCTGTCTATGTTTATTTAAACATATTTGCCACATGATTAATGAGCAACGTGAAACGCTTACACCTGAGAATCTTAAACAGGTAATCTCCATTTCCCCTGCTTACCCTGACCTTTCCTCAGCTTACAGGTGCATCAATATACATCCTGTGTCTGTAATACCTTTTATGGTTGTGTTAGTCAGAGGAGGCTAACTCCTTGACAAGAGTAAAATTCCAGCGGCTTAATGCAACATAAATTAATTCTCACTCCTGCCCTAGTCCCATGCAAGGCTGCAGTAAAACTCTGTTCCATGAAGTCACTGGGGGATCCAGGCTCATTCTTCTTATACAAGGTCCCACCTTCTTCTCATTCTTTCCAAGCCTCTTCATTTGCAGAAGAGCAGAGAGAGCACGTGGAAAAGGTGCCATGTTCTCAGGTGAAGCCTGTTCACTCTGATGAGAACTAGTCTTGAGGACCACCTGGTGCATAAGGATTGAGAAGTGCTGTCAATCAGAAACCCTAGAAGGTAGGACCTTGGATGTCAGTGGTGAAGGGTAACAAAGCACCTTTCTAATTCTCCATGAAAAATATGGAAGCTGCAAACGTGCTTCATCATGTAATAAAGGGCAAGAACAGAGAGGTGTTCTTGGCTTCCCAAAATGCATATAGTTACCAAATCCCTGGGTACATTTAGGTGTCCTTTTTCAGTTGAGAAATTTCTAAGCCTCCAAAGGCCCCCCTTTCCCCTTTCTTTTGTGATTGTAGTAAAATATGTGAGTGCATGCTCAGACGTTGAGTCGTGTCCACCTCTTCGTGACTCTATGGACTGTAGCCTACCAGGCTC
This sequence comes from Bison bison bison, assembly GCF_000754665.1. Classification (NCBI taxonomy): domain Eukaryota; kingdom Metazoa; phylum Chordata; class Mammalia; order Artiodactyla; family Bovidae; genus Bison; species Bison bison. Next base: position 4,416,853 of record NW_011494900.1, on the reverse strand, counting down.
CTCTGTCCATGGGATTTCCCAGGCAAGAATACTGGAGTTGGGTTGCCACTTCCTCCTCCAGGGAAATCTTTCTGACTCTGAGATCAAACCCACATCTGCATCTCCTGCCATTGACTGGCAGATTCTTTATCACTGAGCCACCTGGGAAGCCCCTAGTAAAATACATATAACATTAAAACCTAAAAGCTTAGCCATTTTTAAGTATACAGTTCAGTGTGTGAAGTACATCAACATTATTGTGCTGCTAATACCAAGAACACTTTTCATAACCTCCAGGTAATGTTAACATTCAAGAAAACAAAATCTATGTTCACAATTCCTCATATAAAGAAAGACTACAAACATTTTTAAGAGTTCTGTGACAATAAAGTTGTTTTGGTTTCAGATCAATTTCCAGACTATTGGTCATTATTGAGAAATTTTACCTATGCTTCTATTTGTTTTCATTGTGGTAAAATATATAACTCTGGAGCCAGAGTCAGGCAAGCCTGAAAGAGTCGACATAAATCAGAGAGGCTGTGGAGAGGGGCATAATCAAATTGATGTCTGATACACACCTTGAATAAATTCTTCTCTGATTTTCCCTTGTGATTTTTTTCATAGTCCTTATTTTATAAAATCATAAACTCTGAATTTGAAGGGACTGGCAGAGCCCACCCTGGTTTCTCTGGCATTGCTTGGAATTAGTCTTCTGTATTCAGTTCTTCACTGGGCCTCACCAGCGTGTGGATACAGCGTGATCACAATGTAATTTCACTGCAGTGATCACAATGAATAGGCACCTCTGCTTCCAATCACTTTCAAGTCTCTTCCAGTGGTAAGTCAATAAACAGTGTCCCACATGGGCTCACTGTCCTCTATTCTCCTGCTCTAGATCTCCATCAAAGGGTTGCTCACCACTGCCTCCACTGCTGCTACCTGCTCCCATGGACAATACTGAGATCCTCACCCTGGGCGCCATCACCTAGGAAACACTGCCAGTCTGTGACCTCTCCTGACAGATGAGCTGCTCTCACTGTGATCCAGGCAGGACTAGAGAGCAGGGCTTCCCTCCACATTTATTTGAAGCTGACAAGCCCTCTTCCTGAAGGACTCATCCCCACCCCAGGCAGTGAGCCTGGAGAATAGTCATTGGCTTGACCTCTTTATCCCTCCCTCACTTCCCCTGATAGCTCAGTTGGTAAAGAAGAATCTGCCTGCAATTCAGGAGACCCCTGTTCGATTCCTGGATCAGGAAGATCTGCTGGAAAAGAGATAGGCTACCCACTCCAGTATTCTTGGGTGTCCCTTGTAGCTCAGTTGATAAAGAATCCACCTGCAATGCGGGAGACCTGGGTTCGATTCCTGGGTTGGGAAGATCCCTGGAGAAGGGAAAGGCTACCCACTCCAGTATTCTGGCCTGAAGAATTCCATGGGTCACAAATAGTTGGACACAACTGAGCGACTATCACTTCATTTTTACCTCCAAGAAGCCCCCAGTACTGAATACAAACTTCACCCTTGCTGACTATCTCCTCCTAAAGCAAAGAAGCTCAGGGAGGGAGCTTATGCTCCTAGCCCCATCAGTCCATCATGTAGCCCCCGATACATCTGAATCTCAAGTTCATGTACTTTTCCTTTTTGATCTTCCTGGGGCATCATCATAAGGCTTCCCTGGTAGCTCAGCTGGTAAAGAATCCGCCTGCAATGCAGGAGATCTGGGTTCGACCCCTGGATTGGGAAGATCCCCTGGAGGAGGGCATGGTAACCCACTCCAGTATTCCTGCCTGTAGAATCCCCATGGACAGAGGAGCTTGGTGGTCTACAGTCCATGGGGTCGCAAAGAGTCGGACAAGACTGAGTGATTAAGCACAGGCTTCACACACTGAGGACAGACAAGCTTGTCTTTTTTTCTCACAGCACAAAAAACCACAGCTATTCACTGCCTGACAAAGAATGAATTAAAGAACAAAGATACCCTCCACACAGTTTCCCTGGTTACCTAGCCATTCCAAGACAGGTAGTATAAAGTTGTCATATTGTTTCCCAAACAATTGTTTTTATATATGTAGGGATTTTGTTTACACAACTTACTTTGTTGATGTCTTTCCAAATATGAGGCTTTCCAGTTAACTAGAGGTCAATATTCACCAGCTATGTAGAATAAAAAATGTTACCAGATTCCACTGGAATGATCATTTATGTTTTTTACTCAAATAATAATAATAATACTCTTTTTAAAAAGTCCAAACATAAACTGGGCCCAAGCAAGAATGGAGAGTCTGGCAATCAAATACCTGAGCTCTTCACAGTGTTACAATGAATGATTCTTTTATTTCTCTGTTTGCTGGTCTTTTCTAGTCTTGCCTTCCATTTCACAGCTTTGTTAAACATTCAGGTCAAGGTTAGACCAAGGGACTATCTCAGGGTGGGAGGAACTGAATTTAGCCACACAGGGCCTCTCCCCAGTGAAAACATTTATCGCCCAGCCAAGGAGTCTGTCTTTAGAGTCCAGTAGAAAAGAAAGGAAGAAAGAAAGAAAAAAATTTCAATTTTGCTTTGCTTTGCCCCAAGCTAACCCTGTTTCAGGTTACCTGGAGGCCGTTCCCTGCAGACGGGAAGGTGTTAGACCTGAATTCTATTTCTAGCATTCACTCTGACTCTCCGTGACCTTATCCTGGCCACGTCTTCAGCTCTGCTCCACCCTCAGCCCCATTCTGACCCTAAACCGCCAGCCTCTGCCACCCTCTCCTTGCTGCAGTGTGGTGTGTAAGACCAGGAAGTCTGTAAAGTCCCAAACTCAGGTGGTTCTGATGGAGCCACTAGAGCCAACCAGCCTAAAGGGATTTCTGGAAATGAGCCTCAAATGCTGGCTTCCTGCACATCTGACATGAAAATTCTAGAACTGATCACTAAGGTATAGACACGGAGATTTGATCTTCCATTATGGTGGAATTCACAGATTCCTGAACGCCCACAAAATCCCCTCCCAAGGGAATGGCTGTTGTTGTTTAGTCTCTAAGTTGTGTCTGACTCTTTGAGACCTCATGGACTGTAGCCTGCCAGACCCTACCTGTCCCTGGGATTTCCCAGGCAAGAATACTAGAGTGAGTTGCCATTTCTTCTATAGGGGATTCTTCCTGGCCTGGGGATCGAGTCTGCGTCTCCTGCGTTGGCAGGCGGATTCTTTCCTGCTGAGCCACCAGGGAAACCCATGGTAGCATTCCATGCCTGGATCCAATGGGGCTTCCCTGAGCCTCAGCAGGAAAGAATCTGCCTGCCAATGCAGGAGGCTCACGTTCGACCCTTGAGTTGAGAAGATGCCCTGGAGAAGAAATGGCAACTCACTCTAGTATTCTTGCTTGGGAAGTCCCATGGTGGGCTACAGTCCTGTCTCAACAGTGTTGCTGAGTCAGACACAACTGAGTGACTCAACAACAAAGGAATGGCAAACTGCTCTGCACCCATCCTACATTTAGGAATTTAGTCTCATTTCGTGGGAGCCATTTACAGCACTGGCACTCATAAATACCTGAGGCAATTAAAAAGCATGATCTTACTGGTAAGGAGAGAACAAAGCGGTCCCTTTTGGAGATGGTTGTCTCAGTGTATTTTGTGGTTTTCACTTTGTATAAACTGTGATTGCACATGATGCTACGGCTGTGTGTTAGAGGCAGCATAGCCTTCCTTGAAAAGGCACAGACTTTGGAGGAGATGAGCTATAGCCAATCCTGACTCTACTTCTTAGGAACTATGTAGCCTTGAACATTTTATTTCATGTCTCAGCCTTAGTTCTATACAATGGGTTTTCTAAATGGAACTAATTCATCATATTTTGAGACAACTGAGAAAGTGCTTGTATAGCGCTTAACACATGTCAATTCTTTGTTGTTTATTAACAATAGTAATAATATTAAGGTTTGCGAAGAAAAATATACTCACGAATGGTGAGCAAATGGAATTGATTCTAATAACTCCTTTGTGGCCCTAAAGTATCCTGATACATATTCCTATCTTAGCACCTGTAACACTCGTAAACAGAGGTGTTACTTGTTTATAGAGTCACTATTCTGAATCCCCTTCTCTTTCACTGTTGAATCACAATGTTTCCTAGTACCAGTCTTATAGAATCTTTGTTTACTGAATGAAAAGTAAAGTCATAAATTAACGAGGTGTAAGCAAATGATTGAGTATGCTCTGGAAGGGAATATTTAAATCATTAAGCCAAGACAATTGTTTCTTATACACATTATTTCTAGAAAAACAGCATTTTGTTTATTTATTATGAATTTTCCCA
>NW_011494900.1:4411830-4412477 GCF_000754665.1 Bison bison bison | reverse complement strand
TCTCAGGGGGGCCAAGTCCCAGATTCAGAGTATTTTCCCAAAAGTTGTTTAGGTATTAAAAATGTTAAACACAGTCTCTAAAACTGTGGGAGACTTTTGATAGGATGAGTCCATTTTCAATGCTGCTTTGACCTCCAGATGTGGAAGACAGGCATTTCAGAGCGGATGAAAGGAAAGAGAAGTGATAACCCCACAAAAGAGCGACTCATCATGGAAATCACTGCCACTGCTGCTGCTAAGTCACTTCAGTCGTGTCCGACTCTGTGCGACCCCATAGATGGCAGACCACCAGGCTCCCCCGTCCCTGGGATTCTCCAGGCAAGAACACTGGAGTGGGTTGCCATTTCCTTCTCCAATGCATGAAAGTGAAAAATCAAAGTGAAGTCGCTCAGTCGTACCCGACTCCTAGCGACCCCATGGACTGCAGCCTACCAGGCTCCTCCGTCCATGGGATTTTCCAGGCAAGAGTACTGGAGTGGGTTGCCATGGAAATCACTAGGTGTCTGAGAAGTGTACATTTTAAGTTTCTTAAAGTAAGAACCGGAGAAGGCAATGGCACCCCATTCCAGTACTCTTGCCTGGAAAATCCCATGGATGGAGGAGCCTGGTAGGCCTGCAGTCCATGGGTTGGACATGACTGAGCGACT
>NW_011494900.1:4410031-4411730 GCF_000754665.1 Bison bison bison | reverse complement strand
GACATGACTGAGCGACTTCACTTTCACTTTTCACTTTCATGCACTGGAGAAGGAAATGGCAACCCACTCCAGTGTTCTTGCCTGGAGAATCCCAGGGACGGGGGGAGCCTGGTGGGCTGCCAGACGTCTATGGGGTCGAACAGAGTCGGACACGACTGAAGCGACTTAGCAGCAGCAGCAGCAAAGTAAGAACTGTGAGCAGGCAGAGAGAAGCAAGTCTCGCCTGGATGCATTTTCTTGTGCTGGCAGTGGGCAGGCACAGCTCGCTGCAGATGCCACAATGCCAGAGACCTCAGTTTACTTTGTAGAATGTTCTCTAATCCATCAGAACCATTGCAGTAGATATTTTGAAAACTAAGAGAATCATCTCCAGCATTTCCCCTCAAATGGGAACTTATTCAAACCATTATTCAAGCTTATTGAAATGAACTTATGCTCCTACCCACAGGATTAGCCACATAATTTATAAATCCTAGTGGAAGGCGGAAAGGCAGTGTCCTTTTCAAAAATTAAGCTTTTTAGGATGATAACAACAGAACACTAACCAAGCATGGGTTCCTCTCTGAGCAAGAGACTGTGCAACCACAAGAGTCAGAGGCCCTAAAACCAGCTCTGGTGGCTTAGGACTATTTAGTAAGTCAAGAACTGGGGATCTCCAATCCAGCCCGACTACTGTCAGGCCTACTGCTGCAGCATTAAACCAGAAGGCAGACACCACCACCACCTCAGCATTAGCCTTCCTCAGACTATCGTACTTCCTCCTAGCCTCCACCGGATAACCAGTTTCATAGTGTTTTTTCTCCTTCAAATCTTTAGTGTCCATAAAGCAGTTCAAGGCTATCTAAGAATAAAAATAAATAATATTCACAAAACTCCAAAACAACAAGAAGAAAACCCCTGTTGGATCTAAAGCCTTACAGAACTGTCTCCCTGGGACTTGCAGTTGGTGCTGAATGATGTGGCTGCTCAGGGGTTGTGTGGGGGCTGGGGCGGGGAGGAAGTAGAAAGGACACAGAGGAAAGCCAAAGAATCTAAGCTGAGGCTGTAAACCCAACCCCAGAGAAAACGCTCTTAGGAGCCACGCCCCCGAGTCCTGCCTCCCACAGTATGCACAAGTAAACTGCTTTCTGGATACAGTCGCTTCAAAACTGGAGGGGGGAATCCCACACCGAAAACAACAGAAACTCAAATGGCTATAATTGCAGAGACAGAAAAGAGAAGCCGAGATGACAGCCAGTAGGGGCGGAATGTCTTTCTCGCTGGTGGATAATTTGATAAGGAACCTGGATTCTGAGCGGCCTCACAATGGCCTATTTATCCGGCTCTCACGCACCACCGGCAGCCCCGGCTGGGAATCACGGGGGTGGCGGCTGTCCCCGGAAAACGGCGGCGCTCGGCACAGGAAAGCCAGCTGATAAACTGATCTGCAGACAACGCTTCTTCCTTCCTGGGAAGCGGCCACAAAGGCAGCCAGCTGACCTCTGCCGAGCGCCGTTCCCTGGCCTAGAAGAGCGGCGAAGGGGGATGGAAAGGAGAGGGAGGCAGGGAATCGCCGGACACCACCCCCACCCCCTCACCCCAACACACAGTTTCATTTGGCAAAAGCATCACAAGGCGTGATTCAAGCCGAGCCCACGCTAGCAAATCTCGGGCTCCGTATCTCTCCCAGCCGGGCGGGGCGGGAAGGGAAGGGAACCGT
>NW_011494900.1:4399396-4409897 GCF_000754665.1 Bison bison bison | reverse complement strand
CTCTCCCACCCCTCCCCGCCCCTCGGCTGCTCGGCTGCAGCCCAAGGCCCTTCCGGCCCCGTAGTCTGGGCCCCGGGCTGGGAACAAGTTTGGTGGCGACTGAACCCATTGGCAAGCCTCTCTCCTACTGTCCCCAGGGGCGGCCCCTCCCTACGGCTTTTGGTCAAAAGCAAAAAGAAACACAGACATTTGTGTCACCCTATTAAGCACCCGGGCTTTGAATCGTGCATCAGGCGCAAAGACTTCTCATCTCCCCTTGGCAGGGTGGCCTGGTAAATACAATAAAAAGCTTTCAGGGAGTTCCTAAAATTTACCCCCTAACTTCCCTGGCCACAGGGAGAACCTTCCTAGTTAACTTCTCTCCCCCTTCCACCCCATCCCTTTCTATCACATGACAACATCTTATTTTCATGTTATCTTAAAAAAAAAAAAAAAAGACAATTAGCAACACTGGCAGGAAATCAGATGGCGGATTCTGAGATGGTCCAGGCGCTCCCCAGGAAGCCCTGTTTTCAGGGGAGTTGACCCAGCAGCTGGTCCCTGCTGCTCTAAGATGTATGCCTTCACTTTTTCACTCCGACACTTGGATTTGAGTCTTGAGGGAGCCCTGGAAAGAGCTGCCTATGGAGGAAATGGTCTGGAAAGGGCAGTCCATGAGACAGCAGAAATCCAGGCGAAGGAGCACCAGCTCTGTGAACTTGGGGACCTCTGCCTGCTGGCTGGGGAGGGGCGTGGCCTCCAGGCTGCAGGTGGGGCAGTCAGCTGGGAGCCAGGATGTCCTTGATCTACTTTCCAAGTTGCACACAGCTCCCACAGAAGGAAGAAAGGGTGAAAGGGGGTCAAATCTTCAGCTGTTACTATGCCCTGGTACAGGAGACACTATCTATGGTGAGCTCACTGACTCCAGAGGGTTCCAAGGAGCCCACATCTCTTGATCCTGGATGCCAGGATCCCCTCTCCAAACCTGTCCTACTCAATATGCTGCCATTAACAGAGCTATGCGGTTCTGGTGCGGTCTCCAGAGGAAATTTCCTCCAGTTTAGCACCTACAGAGAAGCACTTTGGAGAGTGGGATGAGGTATGCCTAAGAGCACAAGGTCTCTGAGTAGACTCCTCTATAAACATGGCTCTACTCCAAGGAACAGAGTTGCTTCTTGACTTGGGAATAAAGAAAGTTGCAGGAAAGATCCCTTGTGCTCTGTGGCCGTTTGGAGACCTAAGTACATTAACCCCGCTGAGTAAGACTTCCGTAACCTATCAGGGACTGCCCTCCAGTTATCCCAAAGAATCCCCAGTCGGCTCCTGGGACCTTTCCAATCCCCCCACACCCCCACAAGATTTCACATACCCTGTGGTTCTGGTGGAGTTCCTAGCAGAGAAAGATGTGACAGCAGTAGCTACTTTTGGTCCGAAATGAACTTCTAGGATTTTTTATACCTGACTACCCACTATGGGACATTGTTACTACAGTGCTTCACTGATAAATAAGTAGCTCCTTCATAGGAATAAATTGAGGATCTGTTTGAAATCCAGCAATTCCTGATACGGTTTGGGACAACATAGACAAGTATATGAACTATGGTGACTATTTTCAGAGAAAGGAGATTCTGCATTTGCTGGGTCACAAGTTTTATAATTTATTCTTGAGATCAGTATCTTTGCAGACATCTGGATAAAGTTCATTCATTCCCTGTTTGTGTGTCAGTCACTCACTCAGTCGTGTCTGACTCTTTGCATTCCCATGGATTGTAGCCCACCAGGCTCTTCTGTCCATGGGATTTTCGAGGCAAGAATATAGGAGTGGGTTGCCATTTCCTCCTCTAGGGGATCTTCCCCACCCAGGGATCAAACCTGCGTCTCCTGCATTGCGGGAGGATTCTTTACTGTCTGAGCCACCACACTTGTTTAATATGTTCTCACAGGAACCTGTGGAGAATGGCTGTTCACTGCCTGCCCAGATTCTGTCTCTGACTCTGTTCCCAAACTCAATGAAAAAAAGTCCCTGAGAAGAATGAGCTTGGCACATCCCAACCCCATCACAGTTAATGCCTCGTCCAGAATTCTTTGTCTTTGCCTTATTAAATTGTAAACTTGCCATCCCGACCCCTGATGACTTGCTATTTCTTTGGCTTCCACTCTGGCCTTGAGGACTTCCCTGGTGGCTCAGACAGTGAAGCGTCTGCCTACAATGTGGGAGACACGACTGACCGACTTCACGTTCACGTTCTGCCCTTACCCCTCCGATCTAATGGCAGCATGGAGCTCCCCTGGTCCTGACCCTCCACGCTCTCCCTCAAGTCCTGCTCTTCTAGCTAATACAGTAACTTCCTTGCCCCACCCACTGACCAGTACAACAGGTGCTCCTGGAAGGACTGCCCCCCAAGAGGGGGTTCTGACACACGCTGCCCTTCAATTGCTTTTAATACAACTTCAGACAGCAAATTCCCAGGAGACCTCAAGACTGTGATCAATTAATATCATCAATAAATACACAAGGATAATATGTTACTTTGTCAAGAAAATGATTCAGATTCAAAGCCGTTTACACATAACGGCCTATAAAATGGCCTCTTGTTTCCAGTCCATCCTGTTCAGTGTCTTCTCCCATGTTCCCCCTCCCACTTCCCTAATGATTTAGTAGAATGATCTTTTCCAAGAGCAGAGTTAGTGTCTTATTACAACTAAGAAGCAGCAGAGAGATCTGGTCCCTAAAGCTACTGTTCCTCCAACCCATTGGGCAGTCCTTCCACCTCACTGGCCAATCTGGATCAGAAAAGAGAAAATTTCAACCACCGGAACTATTTTTCAAAACTAAAGTTCTCTACTGAACGTAAAAAGTGTACAACATCTATGGAAAGCAATTTGGTAGTTCCTCAAAAGTTTAAACATAGAGTAACCATATGACCCAGCAATTTCATTCCCAGGTATATACCCAGAAGAACTGAGTACAGGTATTCAAACAAATACTTGTATATCCATGCTCACAGAAGCACTACTCGTAGTAGCCAAAGGTGAAAAGAACCAAAATATCCATCAAGTGACAAACAGTAAACAAAATGTAGTGTATACATACATGGAATATAATTCAGTCATAAAACGAAATGAACTACATTCCACAAGATGAATAAACCGCCAAAATTTTATGACAAGTGAAGACAGACCGAAATAAACAGCCATATGTTGTATGATTCCATTCATATGAAATATCCAGGCATGTTAATTAATAGAGATAGAAAGCAGATCAGTAGTTGCCAGGGGTCAAGGAGAAGGGAAGAATGGGAGGTGACTACTTACTGGGTACAGGGTCTCCTTTGGGAGTGATGAAAATGTTTTGGAACTAGATAGAGGTGGTGGCTGTACAACATGTAAATGTCCTAAATACCACTGAACTGATCACTGTAAAACAGTTAATTTTATATTATATGAATTCCATCTAAAAAGAAAAAACAAAACTCTTACATCTTTGAAGAATCAGTTTATTCAGGTCCTTTCAAACCCTAATGGTCATTCTCTGAGAAATGTAAAACTGAATGGGGAGGTGTTAGGAGGATGAAAATGACAAATGTTTACTCTTCTTCTGTCTGGCTGATCACAGTGATGATGGTAGTGTCAATGATGAGAAAGAGGCTTAAAAGGGGCCCCACGGGGCAGGACAATACTGTATTCATAGAACACCTAGAGTAAGACCATATTCCTCAGAAACTTTACACTTTGACCCACCATGACCCATGGTTTCTTCAGCCTTGCCCAGAGTGAGGGCTGGAAAGAGATGGACCCAGAATCCCCCCCACCCCGTGTTTCCACAGTAGCGGAACCAACACGAGTTTGACTGTACCACATGGTCTCCCTAAAATGGTGGTGGGTATTTATCATTATAGCTCTCAGACTGTGAGAAGACCTCTTCCACAGACCTATATATAATAAGAATAGCAGCTAATAGTGAGTATTTAACACTTTCCAGGCACATTCCTATATAATTTACATATATTAAGTGGTTAATTTCCACCACAGCCCTGTGAGTGCAGCATTGTATTTATCCCCATTTCATAGATGAAGAAAATGAGGGACAGAGAGATGACAGTTATGTCCACGATCCCGCAGATGTCAGGCAGTGGCATCTGCACCAATGAAGAGAAGGCTGTTTGCTACACAGCTTCTTGCTTGCTTCGTGAGCACCTGAGTGAATACTCCCCGTCCCCCCACTCCCACCCACCATTGTCCCTTGTGGAATTCAACATGTTTCTCCTTTGCTCTTTCAGGGGGATCATGTCCTCCAACATCTGGCCCTGCTGCCTTTGTGTACCCTGGAGCAGAGACTTACTGAGTTTCTTTACCAATATTTCATGCCGTTTCCTACATTAGAGATATAAATATAACAAAACAATAGCTTGTCTTTCGTTTGCCTTTGCTATTGTTTTTGCGATGAGCTCTCTGTGAAAGGACATTGAGACAATATACAAATAACTCTAGCTCTGAAATTAAAGGCTTTTCTTTGCTGCTACAGGAAGTCCAGAGGAGATTTATTCTTTTTCCTGGGGAGAGAGTCTGATTCATAATTTTGCTTTATCTTGGTGCGCCATTTTGCTTTTCTCTTCCTCCTGCTTCTCTCTCCAGAAAACCTAGTAATGCTGAGCCATAAAGTCATGGCCCTCCCAAGTCAGTGAATTCAGGGTGCTGGGGACCTCACTGGGGAAAGAGGTCATTCGTCTGAGGAGGGGTTGGAAGTGGCCTCAGTGATAGCTACTCTAATATAGCCACCTCTCCATTCTATAGATGAGGTGCTTGAGCCACAAATGGTAAAGAGACAGTTGTGTCCCTAGCTCATCATAAGATGCAGAACTTAAGGCCTGGCCACGCTTCTAGTTTTACATCCAAACTTTTCCCCTGCCGGGCCAACTTCTTCTTCCAAGTTGCCCCTGAAGGCAGGAGAGCATTGTTTAAAGAGTTGGTGGTTGCCAAGCCTTCCTGGAAGAGGTTTGGCCAACAGCAGATATCAGAGGTGGTAGAAACCAGGTCTAGGGACAAGGTTCAAGGCAGGAGGAATAGAGCAAAATGTCTGATGTGCAATCCAATAGATTGTTAATTTGAGACAGGCAGTCCAAAATTCTTGATCATTTCTTAAGATAAATTGTTCTAGAAGTTGTGCAAGACGGCTGAAAGTGCAGAATACAATGTTCCTTCACTGAAAATCCATGTAGTCTTGGCACTGTTCAGGGACCTTTCTGTGCATCATCTCATTTCATTCTTAGAACAATGCAAGTTCTGTGTTCTGATGTAAATTTTATTAATCTCCTTTCACAGAGCAGTCACACAGCCAAAACTGATCATCCATAGAAACTGTTTACTTTAAGAGGCTTTCCACTAAGCCACATGGCCCCCCAAAATGAGACAGGGAGCTCTTATTGCAGAACCCTGGACTTCCATGGTGGACTCTTCTTTCCACTTCCAAAAGTAGTTTTAAAACTGTCATTGGTAGGACTTCCCTGGTGGTCCAGTGGTTAAGACTCCATGTTTCTGCTGCAGGGGTTATCAGTTCAATCCCTGGTCAGGGAATCAAGATCCCACATGCTGCATGGCATGTCCAAAATAACCCCCCCAAAACAAACAAAAAACTGTCATTGGTATAGTATTTATTTTGCTAGACTTAGTCCGAAGAAGAGCAATAGGAAGTCCCTGTAAGAGGGTATGGCCCTTCTGACTTCATCCAGAGGCAAGGTCTAGGTCCCTAGGCCATCCAGCAAGCCCTCTGGAAAGGAAGACTGTAGCCTGTCCTCTCCTCCATCCCTAGGTGGGTCATCCAAAAGACGTATCCTAGTAGAGTGGCCCAGAGCTGGAACTCAGACATCACTTTGACTGAGAAAATATCTGCTGATGTTTACTAGCTATGGGGTCTTAGGGAAGATACTTAGCTTTTCTATGCCTCATTTCCCTCATCTGTAAAGTGGGGTAATAATATCACCTGCCTCATAGTATTGTTGAGAGGACTAAACTAGTTGGGCCTAGAGGATTGCCTGGCACACTATAAGCATACCTATTAATATGCTTTGAGAAGTCGTTTATCCTTAGACGTGGGTGGGACAGAAAAGCAAAAAGAACCCTGGAACCAGCTACCATTTTTACTGAGCACCTAATCTCTTTAGTGGGCTTCACTGGTGGCTCAGTGGTAAAGAAACTGCCTGCCAGTGCAGGAGACACAGTTTGATCCCTGGGTCAGGAAGATCCCCCGGAGAAGGAAATGACAACCCACTCCAGTATTCTTGCCTGGGAAATCCCATGGACAGAGGAGTCTGGCAAGCTACATGGGGTTGCAAAAGAGTGGGACATGACTTAGCAACTAAACAAATTCTTTAGTAGGTATGCTTTATTCTTTGGGCTTCACAGGTGGCGCTAGATGTAAAGAACAGGCCTGCCAATGCAGGACACTTAAGAGATGCAGGTTCAGTCACTGGGTTGGGAAGATCCCCTGAAGGAGGGCATGGCAACCTACTCAAGTATTCTTGCCTGGAGAATTCCATGGACAGAGGAGCCTGGCAGGCTATGGTCCATAAGGTTGCAAAAAGTCAGACACATTTACTGTTTCTAACCTTTACAGAAACCTTGTTAGGTAAGCATTGTTCTCTCCATTTTATAAATGAGGAAACTGAGGCTCCCAAATGTCAAGCAGGTCACACGGCCAGAAAGTGGCCAAGCTGGTATCTGAATCTGTGTCAGACAGGCTACAGGTCTCTCCATTGGCTCAGCTGCTTCCCTAACACTGGGTTAGTAGTTTTAAGCAAAAGCCATCTTTAAACATAATGTTGTCTATTACGTTCATTTTATTTTTTGGTGATAGCTGGGGAGGATGGGATTGATAGTAAAAAGTAAACAGTGTGACTGTGGTTGAACGCTCCCTTATGAGCCCCTTTGAAAACAAAATTAGGGAAGAAAACACTGCATTTACCAGAGCTGCTGAGGCCAAAGGGTGTCCCTACTATGCTGCACACCCCCTTTTCGAGAATTTATCTGTGACTCATCCCATGTCTATGATAACTAAGTGGACTGAGACCCATAACCAAGTAAATACACTGTCATGGATTCAAGACCCACCCTCTCAGAAAAGAGGTTCAAAGTAACCTTTATCAAAACCTCTATGTTCTGCAATGTTCTGGTATGGGGAACTGATGATGACAATGATAATAACCATAAATAGCTACGATTTACAGTTTATGAAAGTGCCAGGCCCTATGCTAAGTGCTTTAAATATATTTTTCCCATTTATTCCTTGCAACCATTGTTTATAGCACCCCCAATCCCAGCCTTTCATAGGCTTTCCTGGTGGTTCTGTGTAATCTGCCTGCAATGCAGGAGACATGGGTTCGATCTCTGGGTTCGGAAGATCCCTAAAGAAAGAAATGGCTACCCACTCCAGTATGCTTGCCTGGGGAAATCCCACAGACAGAGAGGCCTGACCATGGGGTTGCAAAGAGTCGGACATGACTTAGCGACTGAACAGCAGCAACAGTCCTATACTATGAGGTGTTAGGAAGGGAGAAAGAGAAGTAAATGACTCCTCAAGCTGCTTGCAAATACTGGTCATAGATCAGATTCTATCAAATCCAAGGAAAAGAGTCTTCAACTGGGTCCCTTTAAAGAAAGATGAGGAGAAACTCAAAGGCATGATGCTATTATTTGTGTTGCTTTCTGGGTATGAAAAACAGGAAGAATAACCACCAACACACTTAGGTTCTTTCAAGACGTGAATCATAAACCAGATCAGCAGGTATGGTGAAGGGCTTGTCAGTTTAGCAGCTGTCGCTATACAGGGAGACAAGCGGTTGGTCGGAAGGAAATGCCAACGTTCACCCCCACCACAGCCTCCCTCCCACATGCAGCCATTTTGCACACAGTTTTGCCTTTTCTGCTGTTTATTTTGTTAAGACTCTTAAACCTGTCAGCGAAGCGGTTTCCAGCCCAGTGTGTGTGGTAATAATCTCCCTTTCTAAGAGATAAGCACCCTGAGTGAGGCCAGATTGGAAGACAAACTAACACACCAAAGTTGCTGAGCACACAGGACTCTTTGCTCAGACTTTATTTGCTTCAGGAAAAAAGGAAACAGTGTTCAGCTTGGAGATTTGGGAAGCTCACTTAGATAGGACTGGAAACACCTTGGTGAAAAATGCCAGTGCATGTGGGTATGCCCCAGCCGAACATATGCTTCTTGCAGCAGAGGGGCAAATGGAAAAAATGAGTAGGGAGGATCTGCTGGAGAATTCCAGAGAAAGGACCTTTCTGGCAAACCCAGATTTTATGCAAATGTCTCATATCCTAGGAGATAAATTAAACTTCTACCTTTAGAACAAGGCAGGAATTTACCTCCAGACAATGAAACAAAACAAGGCAGTCAGATGAGAAATGTTCCTTTGTCTTATTTTCTAAAATCAAATGAACTTCTTCTCTCTAGGGCAGGACATTTATTCTTGGCCATAAGGAAGGAGGGTTTCCCAGTGGTGCTAGTTGTAAAGAACACATCTGCCAATGCAGGAGACTTAAGAGACTCAGGTTTGATCTCTGGGTCAGGAAGTTCCCCTGGAGGAGGGAATGGCAATCCACTCCAGAGAATCCATGGACAGAGGAGCCTGGTGGGCTACAGCCCGCGGGGTTGCACAGAGTCACCGAGTCGGACTGAGAGACGCAGCAGCAGCAGCATAAGGGGGAAACTCCCTACCAAAGATAATGTACCATCCCTGTGGCCGCGATGTCAACTCTCTATGTCTTGTGCAGCAGCCACCGCCCTCTTCTCTGCTGACAGAGCCCTGATTTCTCTATTCAGGGGCAGCCTCTAGGAGCCTAGAGGGAGCTCCTGAGTAGTGGTAATGCTGCAGTGACCTTTTGGCCAAGACTCCCAAGGTTTTTAGTAATAGGCAGCTCTGATTCCTGAGTGGATTCTGTTCCTAATTCATTTCCTCAGAGGTGAGAAACTGAGTCTGAGGTCGAGGGCTCGACAGGCTTTAAAATGGCATCTGGAAATGTGAAGTAATGGCTTACTTGAACAACTGCCTAAGAGCCTCAGTTCACTGTCTCTACTTCCTCCTCCCACTTCACTCCTTTCAGCATCTGCACAGCTATACCTGTGTTATACTGATGCATTCTCAGGGCGTCCTCATCCAATCACAAGACTTCTGCCCTCCAAGGACAAGCTAGGGGATGAGGACTTTTTTTTTTTATTTCAAACTGAATAAAGTGCCCATTTTACCTTGAAAACCTAGCCAGCAAGTAGATTGAAAGGAGGTAAAAACACCTGGAAAGGTAGATTACAGAGTGAAGGTTCTGTCCCCTCCAGAAGTTTTTCACACTACAGTTTAGCTGTCCATGGGCCAGTGAGGCCATTTCTAGGTCTCTGAAATGGTGTTTTGGAAGCAGAGTTGTCCCATGTCAACAAGCATAACATTTCACCTGGAGAGGGTTTGTTTTTTTTTTTTTTGCAGCTGTACTTCTTGTTTTGTTGGTCTGTTTTTAGCATATTTCTGGAGCCCAGCTTCTTGCAATTCTAATTCTTGGGGCCTGGGATAGGGCCTGGGGAACCTCCTCTGTGCTCAGCCCAGGAGATTCTGACCTTGGAAGATCCTGGGTCTACTCAGAGATATATTGCTTGGGACTCAGAGCCAGGCATTTAATCTCTTCAAAAGCAGCCTCCACCTCCCTCTCATTATAAGTGGCCTTTTTTTTTTTTTTTTAATCAGAGTTAAAATTGCTCAGTCAGAGGTTTTGCCAAAGCACTCAGCAAAAGTATTTGCATTTGCATTTTGTTGATTCCAGAATCTGAAGCATTAAGCAAAGTTTTGAAAAGGAACCTAATATTACTTTTGAGAAGAGATTTTCTCCAGCTACTCCATATTGTGCAGAAACTGAACAGGGCTGGTATTCTCTGGAAGACATTTTTGGGCAGCTTTGTAAACTGTCTGATGTTTTCACTGTTTCTCTCTAGAGCCCGGGAATGACTTGGGGGAGCTCCTCTGTGCAAATGAATAGGTAGCCTTATCTGGTCTTCAGAAGTTCCCTTTCCAGGGAAAACCACTCTGAAGTTGGTTACAGATCAGGGTCTGGATTAGAGGCCCCAGCCGGGCAAGCACTTCTAAATAAACAGAAGGGGTCACATGATTTATCGGGTGATGAGTGTTTGCTGGAAGGCATGTGGTGCGAGGTTACTGTCCAGTCAGGGGCAGAGAAGAGGGGAAAAAAACACAACAGAAAACTCCTACTTGCTTTTGTTTTGAAGGGAAACTCCCCTCCTGTGTGTGTCCTCCCCAGGACACACTGTTTCTGAAGCAAAGCATCCAGGCAAAGACTGACGCTGTTGCTTTCTGTGGCAGCAGAGCTGAGCACACGATGGGGTACTTTGTGGGCACCCCGGTCAGCCGCTCATTCATGGCACCTCTCTTCTAGAAGGGGTTTCTTGCCACATGTTTCCTGAGAGTCTTCTCAGATATTGCTGTGTAACAGGTCTTTCCCTTGACCAGGCTGG
>NW_011494900.1:4388472-4399296 GCF_000754665.1 Bison bison bison | reverse complement strand
TTTTTTGCAGGGGTGGGGTCGGGTGGGGAGGATGGGCTGGGGGCAGTCAGGCTTGCAAGTTAAACAAAAGAGAGGTGATGGGCTGCTTAGACTCTGGTCCAGGGCAGAAGCCTCCCTTGGCCAATTATATCAGGTATTGAGCTGCTTCGCTCTGTACTGGTTTTCTGGAGTTCCGAATGCTGAATGTCCACTCTCAGGGGTCAACTACAGTTCATAAATTCCAGCATAGTGCTCACATCTTTTCTACTGTGGCCTGAAAGTTCCTTATCACATCTGCAAATCAAAGAGAAAAACACCAACAGCCTAAACTAAAAATGGGCAGAAGATAGGAACATACAGTTCAGAGAAAAAGAAATGTAAATGGTGCTTAAGCACTCGAAATGATGCTTTTGTTAAGTCTCATTTCAAGTTATTTCAAAATAAAATGGCATAGTTTTTAAAAAGTTTACTTTCACCCAAGATAAATGCAAAAACTACATGAACTGGAAGAAAGTACAAAGGGGACTTCTAGGTTGTAGGGTCTATGCTGTTTCTTAACTGGGTGTTCGTTAGGTGATGCACTTAATTTGCAAAGACTTATTCAGCTGTACACTAATGATAAATGTACCTTTATGAATAAAGCATATTTCAATTAAGATTTTTAAAAATTGTATTGCAATTCCATTTTTTACCTAGTAGAATGGCAAAGATAAAAATGTTTGATAATAGACTCTATTGACCTGATATGGAGAAATAGGCATTCTCATATATTACTAACAGGAATATAAAATAGCACATTTCGATGGTGGACAAATAGGCTATATTTCGCAAATGTACAGATGCACATATCTTCAGACATACCAATTTCACTTCTAAAATTGATCCTATTCACACCTGCACATAATGACATGAATACAGTGTCATTCTCTACAGTAGTGTTTGTAATACCAGAGGATTAGAAACAACTTAGGTGTTCTCTTTAGGAAAGAGGCTAAACTAATCACTACACACCTATAAAATGGAATATTACCCAGCTGTAAAGGCAAACTTGGAAATTCTTGATGTACCGCAACATAGTAATCTCTAAGACATATTCTTGCATAGAAAGAAAAGCAAGAAATGGGGAAGTGAGTATAACATTCTATCATCTGAATAAATAAGGAGATAATTACATATAACTTTCTTGACATATAAACTATCTCTGGAAGAACATACAAGAAAATTGCAACACAGCTTCCAAGTAGGAGAACTGGGCAGTTGGGGGACAGAATTCAAAGGAAGACTTTTGCTGTATCTCAAATGTACATTTTGAATTATGAATGACATGATAGCATAATCTAGAAAAAATAAATGACATTTAAAATCCAAAGTCTGCGTTTTCTGTTATATGTAATATAATGACATTTTTATTATTACTTGGACTCCACTTTGATATTTTCTTTCTCTCATGTCCTCTTAGTTCCAGTCCCATCAAGTCAATGGTTTTTTGGCAGGGGCGGGCAGGGAAAATTCTAACACATTAGATCCATACATCAATCATTATAAGACATATCTTCAGAAACGTTCAAATGGGAAACATGTGGTATCTAGAATGGAGGAAACTGGTTAATCTGCTGTGCCGATTACTCACTTATCAGGCCCCAGACCATGAACTACCATTAAATGGCAATCACTGGCATTTTTTTCACATTTAAAAAGCGTTACTATTTTAAAAAACATTAGGACACACCAAGTATGCAATGTGAATTCCCAGAAAGGGAGGCCTACCTGAAGAGATGCTGATCAACCGAGAGTGAGAGTTGGCTGCAGAGAACACCAAAAAGGTAGGCACGGAAGGAACCCCACATGCCTCTATTTGGCTGAAGTCCAGCCGTAAAGGAGTCACCTCCAAAAATGGGACTAAAGGAACAATTCTATGGCTTTGAGGGTTTAGATGAGTTCCTTTTCTCTGTTTAGCATTAACCCGTTAGCAGAGCCTTTCCAAAGGACAAGTCCCACGGACTCACTTCCACCCCTGGCTGTACATTTTTTTCTAATCAGTGGCTAATGGAGGCTCACACCTTGCAGTTTCCTCACGTTGAAATATGGTAGCATTAAGGGATTTTCCTCTTCTGTTTTTTTTAAAAAAGTAACCGCTGTGAAGTCGGATGTTGTTGTTTGGTTACTAAGTCGTGTCTGACTCTTTCGTGATCCTATGGACTATAGCCCACGAGGTTCCTCTTTCCATGGGATTTCCCAGGCAAGAATACTGTAGTGGGTTGCCATTTCTTCCTCGAGGGGATCTTCCCACTCAGGGATCCAACCCAAGTGTCCTGCATCGGCAGGCAGATTCTTTACCACTGAGCCACCAGAGAAGCCTGTAGAGTAGGATACTCCTGATCAGACATATTTCTATCCAGTATGAAGAGTAAGGTCCATAGCATCTTCCAGAAGAGGAAAGAAGAATTTTACCCGGAGGGAAGAAAATCAGCTCTCAGTTGCTCTTGGGTGGCTGCTGATGCTGACCAGCCTCCGAACACCCCGGTTCTGTGGCGAGGCCGAGGCCGGAGGACCGCAGATACTGATCCTACTACCCACCAGTTTCTGTGAGTAAGACATGATCACGCCCAGAGCCTTGTTTCGGCTGGATTTCTTTTTGTACTATGAGAGGATTTTCAATTTAAAATAGAATCAGAGGATATGGTCCTTTCACACATGTACCCTCAGAAGAATAGAATTAAAGATCCGAGAGACAGATTTCTGATAAATATCTGATTTACAGAAGACCTATGTTTATCCCCTAACCAATGAGCATGTACCAAAAATCTCTCCTCATCTTCCAGCCAGAGAACTTACTGCTTGGACTCTGGCTGGACTTCCCCCCTTTTATACTGCTTACACATAAATACAGCCCACTCCAAACCCTTAGTGGACCCGCCATAGCTCACACAGCATGCATTTTCTGAATGTCATTTCAACTGTTATTCTCAAATAAATTCAATTTTTGGTCATACAAACTTGTCTCAATTTACCTCTTTATTTAGATTGACAGTACCATCTTCCTTTAGTTACAAGGACCATAAATCAACAATTTTATAGTTGCATTCCACCTATTAGGGACCAGTCATTGTGAAAGTCTTGTTTAAAAGACAAGAACAAAGTATCTTTACATTGTCTGAAATAGCTAGAAGAAACCTCACAGGTCTCCTGGTCTCTTAACCCTCTATCTGATGAATTCTATCTAAATTTTAAAGGTCACCCTCCCCCTCCAAGGAGCGTCTTAGTTTTTAAAATTTCATAAATAGCTACTCTAGACATTTATTCAAGTAAAATATTATCTATCCTTACATTAATCCTTATGTTAAGCTTTGTATATACTAGAACTTTCTGTATTGTGATGATGAAGAGTCACTGAACAATATTTTCTAAAATACTGTTTTAGAAACAGTTCTTAACTCAAACTGTTCATTTTATGGACAAGCACACTGAGGCTCAGATCAAAAGGCCAGAGCAGACTTAGGTCAAGACTCTAGGCTTCCTGACTTCCACTCAATGCAACACTCTTATAGGCATACTGGGCTCTTTTTTTTATACATATAAATTGTAAAATCCCTTAACAATTAAGGGATTTAATTGAATTGTTAAATTAAGAACTTAATTATTAAGTTCCTATTTTGTTGTCTAGACTAAAATCTTTTATCTCCTAAACTGCACCTGTTCCCTTCTTTTTTTCTTTTTCAGTATCACTTGCTAGGGTCCGTATAGCTGACCCACTGGTTTTTGGTCTACTATGACTACCATTGCATTTTCTCCTATTCCCCCTTGCTTCCTGAATAGGCTCTCATTTCCTTGTTTCAGGGTAGTCTGTTTATTCTCCCCTCTATTGTATTATCTCCTGCTTCCCACTAATGAGCTTCTTCCTGTTTTTGACAGATGGTTCTCTGTTTTGACAAGGTAAAATTGATCAGCGATTTAAACCCATGTGAAACATCTCTAAGTACAAACTTACTACAGGGAAAGATTTAAATGATGCCGACTTCCTTGCAGATAATCACTTGGAAGGCAATTTTAATAGCCAGATGAATTCTAAATGGGGAGCTCTGTTTAAACTTTGTATTCCATAAATAGAAACAAAGTGCAGACATCCTGCTTCTTGATTTCTTTGGTCATCTGAAGCTGTCAGAAGATGCTTTTATTTGTTTTCTTGATTTTTCTTCTGCATGTGAGCTAGTGGCTAGAGAGTGTCCATAGCACGCCAGGGGCTGGAATGACCCCTCAGTTCTCTGCTGCAGGTAGATGTGCCCTGAGACCTTGGTCAACACCTCACTGCCTTTTAAAGATGGGCCCAGTGAGCCTTTCATTCCAATCATCCACACAATTGTGGATTTGATAACTTGACTCCAACATGAGACACTCCTGACCAAACAGATACTCCCTATGAACTCAGGTGACTTAAGAATCTGAATTTGCATTTTTAAGTTTGTCTCACAGACTCTTTGACTTTCAGAAATAGAAATAGTTAAGATATTATTTAGATTTGGGATTGATAACACGGGGCCCACAGAAAACTCCAAGGTCTGTGAATCGATTCACAAGTTGTATCAGCCAGGATGGGTTAAATTATGCTGTGAAAACAAACAGTTCCAAAAATCTCAGTAGATTAAAGCCACAGAAGCTTGAACAATAAAAGCTTGTTCATGCCTCATATTAAGTCAAGGTTGACTGGGGCCTTTACACCTAGACCACTGTCATCCTCATTCCTGGACCTGATGGAGGAGCCACCATCAGGAACTTTATAGGCTTCAGTGCAGAAGGCAAAAGAACACTGCTGTTAATTGTTCAACCCAGATGTGTTACCCAGCACGTCTGCTCACACTTCATTGGCTGGTGCCTGGGTTCAGTGGGGTGAAGAAGTGTAATCCTCCTGCAAGAAGGAAAACTACAGTGGAGAACTGTTCACTGCAGGGTCCAGGAATTCTCGAAGTAGCGTGCAAAAGGATGTGTGAATAGGCCTAGGTGACTGTTTCTGGACAGCAGTGGTAGAGTTTTCAGTCTGCCCCATGTCTCCTCTCAAAAAAAACCCCAAAGTTAACCAATGATCCTTATCCAAACTCCTTATTTTACAGATGGGAGAGCTTGAAAGCCAAATCTTTAAACAACTTGCCAAAAACCAAAACAACTTGCCGTGAACTTGCTAAAACAACAGCTAATTGGGAGCAGAACCACCTCTGAGACTTTATCAGGGAGAGGCAACACTCCCAGGCACAGCAAAAGGCTCCAGACTGTGTAACCAGCCCTCCACATTCAGATTTAATTTAGAGAGGAAGAAAGAGGTCATGGGAAGGGGCTTTGTTTCCTGTAGGTTTCAAATCCCAAATGGAGGTTGGAAACGGGTAGAGGATCCTCCTTGGAAACTTTTGAAAAATAGCTCATTTGAAGAGATTCCAATGCCAAGAAAAACGTGACCCCTTGTCCTCCCCCACCGCTCGCCTTTCCTTCAGCCCTCTTTCCTCTTGTCAGGTAACCTGGGCGTCCATCACATCCTTCCAGCTTCCTCATGTCTCAGCTTCCCGCTGGGGTCCAACAAAAGGCGTTATCCTGGAAGAACTGGGTTTTCCATCTCTTTTCATAACTCTGTTTCCTTTTCGGAAGACCATGTGTTTTCCTTAATTCATTGTAACTCCCCACCCTGTCACCCCCCTTTACTTTACCTTACTTTCATCTCATGCTGGAATATTGCTTAGCTTCCCAACCAACAGGGTAGGGTTTTACTTTAGCCATTTAAACAAACAAAAGCTCCTCTGACCCTCCAAGCATGAGGACCAAGATTAGGATTCAAGAGAAAACTTGGCAATGTATCTGAATTCTCAATTCTCTTTTCTCTTCCCCTTCACTCAGTATTTTCTGTTTCCCCGTTTTCTATCCCTTTTCCCATTGGATTTGTATTAGGCCATGATGGGGGATCAGGAAAATCAAGTGTGGTGTGGAATGTGGAAGTTATTGACTACCAGGATAGAAGAGGGGAAAATGAGATTTGTTCCTTTAGAGAAGTATTTTTATAAATTGGTTAACTCAAACAACCAGTCTCTGAATAGTTCTAAAATTCGAGGTAATTTGGTACCATATAAAAACACACAGGTGGAGAGTGTGTTGAAACAGAAGATCTAAATTCTGGACTAAAGGTCACTCGGGACTTGATCAGTAGATAAAGGAGCATTTCTTCTTTCCTTTTCCTGATGCAGATTTGTCCCTTACGCTAACATAAGCCAGCCTTCAATGTGTGATTGAGTCCTACTGACTGCAAAGACTGACAAATAAGGGGGTCTTTCTAGTATCCTGGGATTGATAACAAAATCAGAAAAGAGGGAATAAAAAATATCTTTTATATTAATAATAGAGTCCAAGACAAAACCCATTCCAACCAATAGACCCATTTTCAACCATTCATCCTAGGGTGGCTGTGTTCAAATTGACTGGTTCATGCTGTCAATATGGCTACAAAAGCAAGAGCTGAGACAATCGGATGAGAATATGTGGACACGATCTGGGACTGTCCAGGGATGGGTGGACCTCACAGAACAGAGGCGCATAGAGGGTCTTGGGCAAGAGTCAGGATTTGGAAATTTGGACTCAAACTCTGCTTTTACTAGCTGTGGCATCCAAGACAACAACTGAATTGTACTTGACTTTAATTTCCTTACTTTCAAAGTGGTACTGATGGGCTAGATGATTTTGGAAGGACCATTCCAACTCTAAGGTTCTGACTCTAATCAGATGGAAAGACATTTAATGATGGATGTACTTTTGTTGTAACTGTAAGACAACTTAGCTGAGATATTGTAGAAAATAATTAAATAATTTGCTGTTAGTGTTAGTCACTCAGTCGTGTCTGACTTTGCGACCACATGGACTGTAGCCCACCAGGCTCCTCTGTCCATGGAATCCTCCAGGCAAGAATACTGGAGTGGGAAGCCATTCCCTTCTACAGGGAAACCTTTCCAACCCAGGGGTTGAACCTGGGTCTCACACATTGCAGGCAGATTCTTTGGGAGTTATGTTATTGTAAATTCAGCCACCATTAATCCTTTCAGAACTCCCAGTGGGAATATATACATAATAATGATGATGACTATTATTGATATGGCCCCAGTAAATATTAGGAACGTTGAATTTAATGGATGGTTAGACCGGCCACCTTGGAGGCTCTTTCTAAACAAAAATTCCCTATGATTTCAGGATTCTCTATGCGAAATGCTAAACAAGGTTCAGGATCTTTAGGAAAGAGGTACCTGTCTTTGCTTCT
This sequence comes from Bison bison bison, assembly GCF_000754665.1. Classification (NCBI taxonomy): domain Eukaryota; kingdom Metazoa; phylum Chordata; class Mammalia; order Artiodactyla; family Bovidae; genus Bison; species Bison bison. Next base: position 4,392,035 of record NW_011494900.1, on the reverse strand, counting down.
TTTTTATTTTTCCCCTCATTTTTAAAACTGAGATTCTCTTGGGGATTTGTATTCTACTGGGAAATACAGTTCTTTCATATTAGGGTCCTGCCTTTAAGACTTCAGTTAACCTAATTACCTCTTTGAAGATCCTATCTTCAAACACATTCACACTGGAGATTAGGGCTTCAACATACAGATTTTTAAGGGGACACAATTCAGTCCATAATATACCCTAACTCCTTAGTCTAAGGTTCCCTCCATAACATGCTGCAAGCCAACAGCAATGGAACGTCAATGCTTTGGGAGAGATTTCAAATAATTATGGTAGTCTTGGATATTCAGAGGCATTTAATATAAGGTAATAAATAACAAGATACAATGTTCTTCCTTGCTCTGATTTTAAGCCATTTCAAGGATGCCTTGAGGGCCCGTCTCTTGGCAGCTTACAGAATTAGTAGAGTTTCTACCAGGAGTTTTGTCTCAGAAGAGAGGAGGCTAAGACAGGAAAATGTCTATTTCATTAGATATTTGAAGGACTGCCATGAGAAAATAGAACTGGATCACAAATCACAAATATCTGGCATATGTGACATCATTTCCCTTTTTCTACCCTTGGCAGACATTACTTATCAATCATGGCCTTCACCAAAGCCTCAGAATACTCTCACTACAGTACTCTAAATAGTACTATTTTCTGAAAAGAAGTGGTATATAAGGCAAAATAATAAAAATAACATTGTCAGTAGCTAACATTCATAGAGTGCCTAACAAGTGCCAGGTATTGCTCTCAATTCTTTCACATAGAAACCCATTTATTTCTCCCTCATACCCATTCTATGAGGTAGGCACTGATGAAATTCACATTTTCCAGGTGAGGACACTGAGACACAAGTACTCGGTGAAGAGGGGGAGGCATGTGGGTTTGAACTCAGGCCACAGGGCTCCAGAGCCATGATCAGCATTACTCTCCTATAGTGTTCACCCTTCTTGGGTAGAATTTATCCCACATTAATTCCACAAGCTCTCTATCAGATCTAGTCCCTTAAATCTATTTCTCACTTCCACTGTATAATCATAAGGGATTTGATTTAGGTCATACCTGAATGGTCTAGTGGTTTTCCCCACTTTCTTCAATTTAAATCTGAATTTTGCAATAAGGAGTTCATGATCTGAGCCACAGTCAGCTCCCGGTCTTGTTTTTGCTGACTGTATAGAGCTTCCCTATCTTTGGCTGCAAAGAATACAGTCAATCTGATTTCGGTTTTGACCATCTGGTGATGTCCATGTGTAGAGTCTTCTCTTGTGTTGTTGGAAGAGGGTGTTTGCTATGACCAGTGCGTTCTCTTGGCAAAACTCTATTAGCCTTTGCCCTGCTTCATTCCATATTCCAAGGCCAAATTTTCCTGTTACTCCAGGTGTTTCTTGACTTCCTACTTTTGCATTCCAGTCCCCTATAATGAAAAGGACATCTTTTTTGGGTGTTAGTTCTAAAAGGTCTTGTAGGTCTTCATAGAAGCGTTCAACTTCAGCTTCTTCAGCCTTACTCGTTGGGGTATAGGCTTGGATTACTGTGATATTGAATGGTTTGCCTTGGAAATGAACAGAGATCATTCTGTCATTTTTGAGATTGCATCCAAGTACTGCATTTCAGACTCTTGTTGACCATGATGGCTACTCCATTTGTTCTAAGGGATTCCTGCCCACAGTAGTAGATATAATGGTCATCCGAGTTAAATTCACCCATTCCAGTCCATTTTAGTTTGCTGATTCCTAAAATGTCAATGTTCCCTCTTGCCATCTCCTGTTTGACCACTTCCAATTTGCCTTGATTCATGGACCTGACATTCCAGGTTCCTAGGCAATATTGCTCTTTACAGCATTGGACCTTGCTTCTATCACCAGTCACATCCACAGCTGGGTATTGTTTTTGCTTTGGCTCCATCCCTTCATTCTTTCTGGAGTTATTTCTCCACTGATCTCCAGTAGCATATTGGGCACCTACCAACCCAGGGAGTTACCCTTTCTGTATCCTATCATTTTTCCTTTTCATACTGTTCATGGGGTTCTCAAGGCAAGAATACTGAAGTGGTTTGCCATTCCCTTCTCCAGTGGACCACATTCTGTCAGACTTCTCCAACATGACCCTCCCGTCCTGGGTGGCCCCACACGGCATGGCTTAGTTTCATTGAGTTAGACAAGGCTGTGGTCTGTGTGATCAGATTGGCTAGTTTTCTGTGATTATGGTTTCAGTGTGTCTGGCCTCTGATGCCCTGTCACAACCCTACCATCTTACTTGGGTTTCTCTTACCTTGGACGTAGGGTATCTCTTTCACGGCTGCTCCAGCAAAGCGCAATCACTGCTCCTTATCTTGGACGAGGGGTATCTCCTCACGGCAGCCCCTCCTGACCTTGAACATGGAGTAGCTCCTCTCGGCCCTCCTGCGCCCTCACAGCCTCTGCTCCTTGGACGTGGGGTAGCTCCTCTCAGCCACCAGCCCTGACACTGGGCGCACGGTAGCAGAAGATATTAAGAGGTGGCAAGAATACACAGAACTGTACCACAAAGAGCTTCATGACCCAGATAATCACGATGGTGTGATCAGTCACCTAGAGCCAGACATCCTGGAATGTGAAGTCAAGTGGGCTTTAGAAAGCATCACTACAAACAAAGCTAGTGGAGGTGATGAAATTCTAGTTGAGCTATTCCAAATCCTGAAAGATGATGCTGTGAAAGTGCTGCACTCAATATGCCAGCAAATTTGGAAAACTCAGCAGTGGCCCCAGGACTGGAAAAGGTAAGTTTTCATTCCAATCCCAAAGAAAGGCAATGCCAAAGAATGCTCAAACTACCACATAATTGCACTCATCTCACATGCTAGTAAAGTAATGCTCAAAATTCTCCAAGCCAGGCCTCAGCAATACGTGAACCGTGAACTTCCGGATGTTGAAGCTGGTTTTAGAAAAGGCAGAGGAACCAGAGATCAAATTGCCAACATCCTCTGGATCATGGAAAAAGGAAGAGAGTTCCAGAAAAACATCTATTTCTGCTTTATTGACTATGCCAAAGCCTTTGACTGTGTGGATCACAATGAACTGTGGAAAATTCTGAAAGAGATGGGAATACCAGACCATCTGACCTGCCTCTTGATAAACCTATATGCAAGTCAGGAAGCAACAGTTAGAACTGGACATGGAACAACAGACTGGTTCCCAATAGGAAAAGGAGTACGTCAGGCCTGTATATTGTCACCCTGCTTATTTAACTTCTATGCAGAGTACATCACAAGAAACGCTGGGCTGGAAGAGTCACAGGCTGGAATCAAGATTGCTGGGAGAAATATCAATCACAGATGTGCAGATGACACCACCCTTATGGCAGAAAGTGAAGAGGAACTCAAAAGCCTCTTGATGAAAGTGAAACAGGAGAGTAAAAAGTTGGCTTAAAGCTCAACATTCAGAAAACAAAGATCATGGCGTCTGGTCCCATCACTTCATGGTAAATAGATGGGGAAACAGTGTCAGACTTTATTTTTGGGGGCTCCAAAATCACTGCAGATGGTGACTGCAGCCATGAAATTAAA
>NW_011494900.1:4377095-4388372 GCF_000754665.1 Bison bison bison | reverse complement strand
TAGATAGCATATTCAAAAGCAGAGACATTACTCTGCCACAAAGGTCCATCTAGTCAAGGCTATGGTTTTTCCAGTGGTCATGTATGGATGTGAGAGTTGGACTGTGAAGAAAGCTGAGCACCGAAGAATTGATGCTTTTGAACTGTGGTGTTTGAGAAGACTCTTGAGAGTCCCTTAGACTGCAAGGAGATCCAACCAGTCCATTATAAAGGAGATCAGTCCTGGGTGTTCATTGGAAGGAATGATGTAAAGCTGAAACTCCAATACTTTGGCCACCTCATGCAAAGAGTTGACTCATTGGAAAAGACCCTGATGCTGAGAGGAATTAGGGGCAGGAGGAAAAGGGGACGACAGAGGATGAGATGTCTGGACGGCATCACTGACTCGATGGACATAAGTTTGAGTGAACTCCGGGAGTTGGTGGTGGACAGGGAGGCCTGGTGTGCTGCGATTCATAGGGTCACAAAGAGTTGGACACGACTGAGTGACTGAACTGAACTGAATTCCACAAGCAGAACTAGAGCCACTGGGGGAACACTACAGAGTCAGATTTGTTCAACAAAAGAAAATAGCTTTTTAAACAATTGAATTGTTCTAATAATGGCATGATCAGATCAGATCAGTCGCTCAGTCGTGTCTGACTCTTTGTGACCCCATGAATCGCAGCACGCAGGCCTCCCTGTCCATGACCAACTCCCAGAGTTCACTGAGACTCACGTCCATCGAGTCAGTGATGCCATCCAGCCATCTCATCCTCTGTCGTCCCCTTCTCCTCCTGCCCCCAATTGCTCCCAGCATCAGAGTCTTTTCCAATGAGTCAACTCTTCACATGAGGTGGCCAAAGTACTGGAGTTTCAGCTTTAGCATCATTCCTTCCAAAGAACTCCCAGGGCTGATCTCCTTCAGAATGGACTGGTTGGATCTCCTTGCAGTCCAAGGGACTCTCAGGAGTCTTCTCCAACACCACAGTTCAAAAGCATCAATTCTTTGGCACTCAGCCTTCTTCACAGTCCAACTCTCACATCCATACATGACCACTGTAAAAACCATAGCCTTGACTAGACGGACCTTTGTTGGCAAAGGAATGTCTCTGCTTTTGAATATGCTATCTAGGTTGATCATAACTTTCCTTCCAAGAAGTAAGCGTCTTTTAATTTCATGGCTGCAGTCACCATCTGCAGTGATTTTGGAGCCCAGAAAAATCAAGTCTGACACTGTTTCCACTGTTTCCCCATCTATTTCCCATAAGTGGTAGGACCGGATGCCATGATCTTCGTTTTCCGAATGTTGAGCTTTAAGCCAACTTTTTCACTCTCCACTTTCACTTTCATCCAGAGGCTTTTTAGTTCCTCTTCACTTTCAGCCATAAGGGTGGTGTCATCTGCATATCTTAGGTTATTGATATTTCTCCCGGCAATCTTGATTCCAGTTTGTGTTTCTTCCAGTCCAGCGTTCCTCATGATGTACTCTGCATATAAGTTAAATAAACAGGGTGACAATATACAGCCTTGACGAACTCCTTTTCCTATTTGGAACCAGTCTGTTGTTCCATGTCCAGTTCTAACTGTTGCTTCCTGACCTGCATACAAATTTCTCAAGAGGCAGGTCAGGTGGTCTGGTATTCCCATCTCTTTCCACAGTTTATTGTGATCCACACAGTCAAATGCTTTGGCATAGTCAATAAATCAGAAATAGATGTTTTTCTGGAACTCTCTTGCCTTTTCTATGATGCAGCGAATGTTGGCAATTTGATCTCTGGTTCCTCTGCCTTTTCTAAAACCAGCTTGAACATCAGGAAGTTCATGGTTCCCATATTGCTGAAGCCTGGCTTGGAGAATTTTGAGCATTACTTTACTAGCGTGTGAGATGAGTGCAATTGTGCGGTAGTTTGAGCATTCTTTGGCAGTGCATTTCTTTGGGATTGGAATGAAAACTGAGCTACCTGAAATATTAGGTGTTCTGTCACTGCAGACATACAAGCATAGTTGTAGAACTATGTGTTAGAGTTATTGTACAATGGATTCCTGAGTTGGGTAAAGGGAGGGGTGGTTTGGATACATACCCTTAACTTCCCATCTGGCTCTAAAATTCAAGCGTTTCTTGACTTAAGCTGTGTCAACAAAACTAAATGAAACCCACAAGTGACATCCTTCCTGATTTTTTTCTTTTTTGCCATCTCCCTTAACTCCCAGCATTGTCAAGCACAAAGAATGTCCAGGATTTGAATAAATCACATTGAGTTTTAAAAATAGACACTTGATAGATGGCAGATAAAATCCACCAGTCCCCAAATACAAACACTAGTCTTGAAAAGACAAAATTAAACTCTATAAAACCATTGTTCTTTAATTGAGTTGGCTATTCATCTTTTTATTATCACTTTTCTGGGGAAAGGATCAAAGTTATAGCAACAGAAAGATAGGGAGGTTTGCTAGTTGTTAATGAAGTTGACAATGTCTTCAAACATTAACTCTCTATCTCTCTTCAGGAATGGCATGCTTCGCAAAGCAAGCATCCTTTTCTGGAATGTGACCTTGGCCATTTCTAGCAGCAGCAGAGAGAAATGCCATCCTTATGAGGTTACCACTTACGATCGGAAAGAGTATTAATGGCAGGTGCCAAATCATTGGAGATGAAGACTCACATATGCAAAATACTAAGGAAACTTCTAATATTTTATATGTCATCCAAAATTTTTACCTGAAAGACTCTTCTATACTTCTGGAAGGCTGGCATTATACCCTAAGCCAGGTGTAAATGGCCAGTGTTATTTTTGCACTGCTCCTGAGACCTCCTGTTTTAAGACAGAGGCCTGACTCTCTCCTTGGCCCAGCTCCAATCCAGACTTTAGATTTACTTCCTGAAACTTCGAGAACAAAACTCAGAGAAGAGTCCCTTCTCATTTACTAGCCAGTGTATTTCAGAGGGCTGACCAGTAGAATCAGCTTATCTGACTCCAGTACTGAATCAAGATATATGACCTTGGACAAATCACTTAAGACCTCAGTGTCTCTGTCTCTTATTTTTGGATCTATATATTCAATGCAATCCCAATTTTTAAAAAATCAAGTTATTTTGTAGACAATGAAAAACTGACTCAAAATTTCATATGGAAATGCAAAAGATGTAGAATAGCCAACACAATCCTGGAGAAGAACAATACAATTGGAAGACTGATGCTACCTAACTTCAGATTTTACTGTAAAGCCACAAGAACCAAGACAGTGTAGTAATGGCAAAATACCAGACAAATAAATCAACAGAATAAAGAGCCCAGAAATAGACCCACATAAATATAGTCAACTGATTTTTGACAAAGAAGCAAAGGCGAACAATGGAACAAAGACAGTCTTTTCAACAAATTGTGCTGAAATAACTGGCAACCACATTGAAAAAAAAAAAAAAAAGAAACCTAGACACAGAACTTACAACCTTCATAAAAATTATCTCAGAATGGATCACAGACCTAAACATAAAACTCAAAACTACAAAACTCCTAGAAGAGGAGAAAACCTAGATGACTTTGAGTATGGCAATGATTTTTTAGATAACACACCAAAGGCCCAATCCATGAACGAAATAATTGATATGCTGGACTCCATCAATATTAAAACTTTGGCTCTTGCAAAAGACAATGTCAAGAGGAGGAGAAGCAAGCCATAGACTGGGAAAAAAAAAAATGTTTGCAAACAACAAAGGATTAAATAAAGGATAAAGGATTGTTATCCAAAATTCATATGCCATCAAGGAAATGCAAATTAAAACAAGATACCACTAAACATCTATTAGAATGGCCAAAATCCAGAACACTGACAACACAAAATGCTGGTGAGGATGTGAAGAAACAGGAACTCTTGTTCATTGTTGGTGGGAATGCAAAATGGTAGAGCCATTTAGGAAGACAGTTTGATAACTTCTTACAAAACTATACTTATTCTTACCATACAGTCCAGCAGTTGAGCTCCCTGGTATGTACCCAAAGGAATTTAAAACATGTGTTCACACAAAAACTTACACACAGATGTTCACAGCAGTTTTTTTCATAATTGCCAATACTTGGAAGCAACCAAGATGTTCCTCAATAGATGAATGGATAAGTAAACTGTGATACATCAACGTTGTGGAACATAACTTAGCGCTAAAAAGAAATAATCTAAAAAAACCACAAAAGTACATAGAGGAATCTTTAATGAATATTACTAAGTGGAGGAATAGGAAAAGGAGTACGTCAAGGCTGTATATTGTCACCCTGCTTATTGAACTTCTATGCAGAGTACATCATGAGGAACGCTGGGCTGGAAGAGGCACAAGCTGGAATCAAGATTGCCGGGAGAAATATCAATAAACTCAGATATGCAGATGACACCACCCTTATGGCAGAAAGTGAAGAGGAACTCAAAAGCCTCTTGATGAAAGTGAAAGAGGAGAGTGAAAAAGTTGGCTTAAAGCTCAACATTCAGAAAACGAAGATCGTGGCATCAGGTCCCATCACTTCATGGGAAATAGATGGGGAAACAGTGGAAACAGTGTCAGACTTTATCTTTTTGGGCTCCAAAATCACTGCAGATGGTGACTGCAGCCATGAAATTAGAAGACGCTTACTCCTTGGAAGGAAAGTTATGACCAACCTAGATAGTACATTCAAAAGCAGAGACATTCCTTTGCCAACAAAGGTCCGTCTAGTCAAGGCTGTGGTTTTTCCAGTGGTCATGTATGGATGTGAGAGTTGGACTGTGAAGAAAGCTGAGCGCTGAAGAATTGATGCTTTTGAACTGTAGTGTTGGAGAAGACTCTTGAGAGTCCCTTGGACTGCAAGGAGATCCAACCAGTCCATTCTAAAGAAGATCAGTCCTGGGTGTTCATTGGAAGGAATGATGCTAAAGCTGAAACTCCAATACTTTGACCACCTCATGTGAAGAGTCGACTCATTGGAAAAGACTCTGATGCTGGGAGCGATTGGGGGCAGGAGGAGAAGGGGACGACAGAGGATGAGATGGCTGGATGGCATCACCGACTCGATGGACATGAGTTTGAGTGAACTCCGGGAGTTGGTGATGGACAGGGAGGCCTGGCGTGCTGTGATTCATGGGGTCGCAAAGAATCAGACACGACTGAGTGACTGAACTGAACTGAAGTGGAAGAAGCCAATCTTAAAAGGCTACATACTGTAGGATTCCAACTATATGGCATTCTGGAAAAGGTAAAACTATGGAGAAGGTAAAAAATTCAGTGTTTTCCAGGGGTTGAGGGTGTGGAAGGGATAGACAAAAGACAGAATTTTTAGCACAGTGAAAACAGGCTGTATGATACTGTAGTAGTGGATACATGCCATTATACATTTATTCAAACACCAAAGTGACCCGTAACATAAACTATGGACACTGGGTTTTTACAACATGTCAGTGGAGGTTTACTGATTGTAACAATGAATGGAGGAGGTTCTTCAGGCATGAAAACAGAGTGTATATGGGAAATCTCTCCACCTTTCCCTCAATTTTGCTATGAACATAAAACTGTTCTAAAAAATGAAGTCTAAAAAGCATGTATAATGCTCAGAGCCTTGCTTAACTTCTCCTTTATTAAAGCCATTAGCTGATGACTACATACCCTTGAGAGAGTCACTGTGATAGGGTGTCAACCTTGAGGTCACAAAGCACTTGGGAACAATTACATTAAAACTAAAGAGAGATTCAGCCTGAAGCCAGGATGCAGCCACAAGAAGCAATGATCAATTCTTATCTTTTTTTTTTTCCATTCCAATTAGATGTTCTTTATTTGGATTGATTTACAGAACTTTTTTTTCAAATAAGTAACTTGATTGATATTGGAAACCCGGATAATACCCCTGGCTGGGGTTCTCTCACATCAACACGTTTTGTTCATGTATGCTCAGTTGTGTCTGATTCTTTGCAACCGCCTGGACTGTAGCCCACCAGGCTCTTCTGTCCATCGAATTTTCCAGGCAAGAATACTGGAATGAATTCCCATTTTTTACTCCAGATCAACATGTTTAGGTGAGTAAAACTCATATCTAGTAAGTTTGAGAAGTGCTGCTTACTGAACAGTCTCTCTTAGAAATTCATCTTCTGAGGAAAGTAGAGAAACCTTCCAAATTTTAACTGATCTACTAGTTCCCAAACATCTATGGCTACAGATGCCTTATTCCTTATTGTATGTGCATACTCAGTCATGTCTGACTCTGAGACCCCATGGACTACAGCCCACCAGGCTCCATTGTCCATGGGATTTTCCAGGGAAGAATATTGGAGTGGGTTGCCATTTCCTCCTCCAGGGGATCTTGCCAACCCAGGGAATTGAACCTGTGGCTCCTGCGCCTCCCACATTTGCAGGCAGATTCTTTTACCATGGAGCTACCTGGGAAGTCCTTGTTAATATTTTCTACATGTAGATTCTACAACTAATATGTTGGGAATATTGTGCTAAAAACAGTCTGGAATAAATGATAGTCATTACTCCAAATTTTCTAATTTTGCATAGACACCCCCATACCTGGAGACAAGTCCCAAACTCTTTAGCCTGGTTTTTTAAGGTCCTCCATAGTATCTTCCCAACCTAGTTTTACAGCCTCATTTCCCACTGCTCTTCAATGCCAATTTGCTGCTCTAACAAATCTCTTCTATTCTTTGTTCCATAAATACTTTACATCCAATTCTCCACCCCTATTTGTGTACATCTTCTTTAGGAGGGTGTTGAATTTCATTAGGACTTGGAGAAATATCAGAAGTTCTTAATTAGTCATTTAGCAAATATTTATTGAGTGTTTGCTTAAACATTGTATCTCTTGGGATGCTTTGTTGAAAGCATCATAAATAGGCTCTAGCTAATTTAAGAAGAGGAATTTATTGAAAGGACATTGGGTAACTCAAAGAATTTCTAGGGGTCCAGAGAATAGTCTTGAAGACTGTGCGGCCAGGAATGCTACTATAAATTCCACTGCAGGATTCATCCAGGGAAGACAGCAGAGCCATCACCCTGAGTCTGGACATTACAGCTTATACTGTCAGCTCTGGCAGCAGCAGTTCTTGGATACTGACGCTTGAATCACTGACACTACTGTCTCCAGGAGTTGGAGTAGTTGCTGCAGTATCCAGTGCTCACCACCAGCCTGGGTTCTGTATGTTCCTTCCTTCCTAACAATCGTAGTTGCAAAGACACCAGCTGATGGGTAGTAGCTGGATCATATGTCTATGTCGGAACTGTAAGGGAGAAATCCAGTGTCTGGAATTTTCAGCTTTAATAAGAGGAACTGGGTTCTGTCACACAAGATAGGGGTTTCCTGAGAGCAATGCGCTTCAGATGAAAGATGGTCAAAAAATAATTATTTACTACAGTTATATGACGGATGAATAGAAAATAAGGGAAAGAAGGGGACTTTTCATACTCCCAAAAGAGTTCACCTAAGTAGACAAGATGAATAGATGAGATTTTTGGAAAATGAGAGAATTTATAAGAGCATAACAAATTGCACTGTTTAATTTAAAAATACTAAAATAACATTGTGGCTTAGAGGGTAAAGTATCTGCCTACAATGTGGGAGACCCAGGTTCGATCCCTGGGTCAGGAAGATCCTCTGGAGAAGGAAATGGCAACCCACTCCAGGATTCTTGCCTGGAAAATCCCATGGATGGAGGAGTGTTGTAGGCTACAGTCCATGGTGTCGCAGAGAGTCAGACACAACTGAGCGACTTCACTCATTCAAAATAACTTTGAACATAATCAACAGAGTTAAAGAAAAGTGTACTTTACAGCTCCAAGCCACTGCTTTCCCAATAGATCTTTTTCTAGGACAAAATTTATATAAACAAGCTCTGTTTCCACTTGGAATATTTTCACACAGCCTCCCGGCTACACTTTCTAAGTTTATCTAAATAGAGACAAGTTCCTTGGTCACCTAACAGGTACATGGTGCCCAGGACGGAGCCATCTCTAAATCTACATATTTGGTTAAGCAAAAATGCTAGCTTTCTTTCCTTCCTTGGGAAGATAGACTTTCAGGCTAAAGAATCAGGAAACAATACCATGAACTTGGGAATGAGTGTAGGTTCTTGACCTGCAGTCAGCTAGGCAGAGAACATGCCCAGTGTCCTGGGAAACTCAATAACATTCCTCTGCATTGTGTGTTTACCTCTTTCCATGGGGAAGGGCAATGCTAGGCTGCACTGGGGGAGCCACCTCGTGGAATTGAGAACTGAGTGCTTCTCCTGTGCTATGTTAAGATCACTGCTGCACAGAGCATTGGGAGCTCTGCTCCTGCAGTCAGTCAGTGTCTACCTGAGATTAACAATGGGAGTCGTGTAGGAAAAAATGGGTCTCTTGGCTGCTTACGGGACCTCCAGGGTCAGCAGCCAGGGCCTCCACCCAGAGCAGCCACCTGGCCACAGGTCTTGCTGCTCCTTCCCTTTCTCTTTGATGCCATGCTGCTCTCTGCCTCACATTCTTCACCTTTCTTAGAGTCATTTTGGCTTCTGGAATGAGGGTGGAAATGAAAACAAAAATAGAGTCAACTAGCATCAACTAGTCAATTAGGAGACAGCTTCACTTCTCCAAAAAGGGAAGATGTGTGCAATACTGTAGAAAGAAAACTGGCTAAATATCCTTCTCTGGTTACTGACTGGGTGACCTCTGGCAAGTTCTTCTTCTTCCACATCATCATCAGTAAAACTGGGTGTTATGAGAAATTGGTTTGAAATTATAACAAGCTATAAAGAACAATGGGTTTCACTGATAGCTCAGCCTGAAAGAACCCACTTGCAATCCAGGAGACACAGGTTACATCCCTGCATCAGGAAGATCCCCTGGATGGGATGGCTACCCACTCCAGTATTCTTGCCTGGGAAATCCCTTGGACAGAGGAGTCTGGTGGGTCACAGTCTATGTGGTCGCAAAAAGTCAGATATGACTTAGCAACTAGACAACAACATAAAGAACAATAGCTATGCCTGTACCTGCAACTAGGTTGGTTCAGAAATTGTGTTCTTCAGTCCTAAGGAACACAGGAGAGACTGCAGCTCAAGCTGCGAGGAATAGACAGTCTATGGGCTTCTGCTCTGGCCCTTGGCTTTGTTTGTACCCATGAATGTTCCTAAGGAAAAGCCCTTCTATATTTGGATTGGTGGGTACAACCAGAGCAACGGCAGAAAGAGAGGCTGTCATGCAGCCTGGGGACCCACCTCACTATCTTGGATTCCCTCCTTTACTCATACACACACACATACACACAGACACACACATACTCTCCAACCCACACATACCTGAGAAATACATAAAATGTGATAATAAATGACTGATGTTCTAATAAGTACAGTACAATGTTGTACCAAGAATAGAGACTCTGGACCTAGATTCCCAGGTTTGGAAATCGTAACTCTGCAAGTGGTTTGCTCTATGACCTTAGCTGTTCAGTCACTCAGCCATGTCCAACTCTTTGTGATCCCATGGACTGCAGCACACCAATCTTCCCTGTCCATCACCATCTCCTGGAGCTTGCTCAAACTCATGTCCATTGAGTTGGTGATACTATCTAACCATCTCATCATCTGTCACCCCCTTCTCCTCCTGCCTTCAATCTTTCCTAGCATCAGGGTCTTTTACAATGAGTCGACTCCACATCTGGCCAAAGTATTGGAGCTTCAGCATCAGTCCTTCCAATGAATATTCAGAACTGATTTCCTTTAGGATTGACTGGTTTGATCTCCTTGCAGTCCAAGTGAGTCTCAAGAGTCTTCTCCAGCACCAGACACATTATTTAATCTTTCAGTGCCTCAGTTTTCACATCAACTAGGCTAATTATAGTACCTATCATATAGGGTTATTGTGAGGATTAAATAAATTAATATAGTTATTATTTATCATGAACTAAAATTAGTAAAAGTGAAAACAAAATTATTATTTTAAATATTTTGTTCACATATAAAAATGAATACAGTTGTACTGGAAGTTTCAATAAAAATAAGTTACTGTGTGTATATATATATATGTGTGTGCATATGTGTATATATATGCACATGATTTTTTGAGTCCTCACCTGAACCTCAAGCTCAGTAGATACTATGACTGACCAATGGCCAGACAGTTTAAATAACACGTCCAGGAGCTAGAAAGTGAGGATCTGGGATTCAAACTCAGGTTTTTCTGACCCCCAAACTCCCCATAATGAATGCTTTCTCTCCCCTGGAAAGTTGCCACCATCACTCAAAATATTCAGAATTCTTCTTTGGGAATTTTCTTCAGAGCTTGGTGACCTTGTTTAGAATTTCTTCAGTACTGGAAATACTTCTTTTCAAAAATAGTTTACCAGAAATTCTCAAAAGTACTTTACTGTCAAGGTGAATAACCCAACTGGGTGATGATATGTTGAGCTAAAAATAAAGTGTGATTAATGTCCTTAGGTGGCTGGTAAATCGGTCCTGGAGACAATCCCCAGAGAAAAGCTGTGAAGTGTTTTTGAAAATTCAGTATTGCATTCCCCAACTCTCATTTGATTACTTTGGTTCCCCCCAAGTAGGGAACCCCATAGACAGGTTTTAACGGTTTGATGGTAACCTCCTGTATGTGGAAGAACACTGATTAAGACAGTCTTAACTTCCAGATGTTCAAGCTGGTTTTAGAAAAGGCAGAGGAGCCAGAGATCAAATTGCCAACATCCGCTGGATCATCGAGAAAGCAAGAGAGTTCCAGAAAAACATCTATTTCTGCTTTATTGACTATGAAAAAGCCTTTGATTGCATGGATCACAATAGACTGTGGAAAATTCTGAAAGAGATGGGAATACCAGACCATCTGACCTGCCTCTTGAGAAACCTATATGCAGGTCAGGAAGCAACAGTTAGAACTGGACATGGAATAACAGACTGGTTCCAAATAGGAAAGGGAGTACATCAAGGCTATATATTGTCACCCTGCTTATTTAACTTATATGCAGAATATATCATGAGAAACGCTGGGCAGGAAGAACCACAAGCTGGAATCAAGATTGCTGGGAGAAATATCAATAACCTCAGATATGCAGATGACACCACCCTTATGGCAGAAAGTGAAGAGGAACTAAAAAGCCTCTTGATGAAAGTGAAAGAGGAGAGTGAAAAAGTTGGCTTAAGGCTCAACATTCAGAAAACAAAGATCATGGCATCTGGTCCCATCACTTCATGGGAAATAGATGGGGAAACAGTGGAAACAGTGTCAGACTTTATTTTTGGGGGCTCCAATATCACTGCAGATGGTGACTGCAGCAATGAAATTAAAAGACGCTTACTTCTT
>NW_011494900.1:4357343-4376952 GCF_000754665.1 Bison bison bison | reverse complement strand
CTTTGGAAGGAATGATGCTGAAGCTGAAACTCCAGTACTTTGGCCACCTCATGAAAAGAGTTGACTCATTGGAAAAGACTCTGATGCTGGGAGGGATTTGGAGCAGGAGGAAAAGGGGACGACAGAGGATGAGATGGCTGGATGGCATCACTGAGTCGATGGACGTGAGTCTGAGTGAACTCCGGAAGTTGGTGATGGACAGGGAGGCCTGGCGTGCTGCGATTCATGGGGTCGCAGAGAGTCTGACACGACTGAGTGACTGAACTGAACTGAACATAAATACAAGTAAGATTTGGGGTCTGTCTTTCCACAGTGATGTTCCCCTCTATGGTCTCCAGGCTCTCCAGGACTCAGGAACATTGTGAAGGTCAGTCTGACACGGGAAGTGGGAGAACAGCGAGCGAGGCACTTTCTCCAACAACATTCTGGGGAGGTGTTATTTCATTTACTCCTCAGAACGTCCCAATTCACTGGGAGGACACTAAAGCCCACAGCAGGGCCCCAACCTACCGCAGGTCACACAGCTGGTTGAACAGAGCAGAGACATGAATGGCTCATGAATCCAGGTTCCCCTCACCCCTTCCTGCGGCCACAGCATGTTCCCACCAGCTCAGCCCCGAACACCTGCATGCTGGGCCCTTTGAAGCAGCCTAGATTCAGAGGCAGAACTGGGTAGGCAGGGATATAATTAAGTAATTATTAAAGCTTGTTCCTGGCTCCTGAAACATGTAAGATACCAGGAGATCATCTCTTTTCTGGAAGTGGTTTACTCAGAGCCCTGAACTCCAATGAGACAGAGCTCTCTGCCACCTCACCCAGCCTCTAAGCTTTCTCCTTCAGAGATGCTGCCGCCACAGGCCATTCTCCCAGAGGAGGCTGCCTGGGAGAGGGTGCATGTCATGTTCATGCCCTTGATACGGTGCTGTACGTTAACTTTTAGCCCAGCCAAATAAGCATGTTAAACAGGGAACCATCCCATTCTTAGTAATTTCTGACATCTCATCTACTCCAGATGAACAAATCTACAGAGAAATGGGGACAGACAGGTATGGGAAAAAATACAAACATAGCCGAGTTTGTATTTTAATTGGAAAAAGTCACAATGTTCCAAGGGAGGGTTGGGAGGGACTTGTAGACAAGAGCACATGGTCAAAAAATTAAGTGATCCAAACCATGTTAACTATTTGATTTGTTCTCTGACCACATAACCTCCAGATTCTTGACTTGTTCCATTCTGCTGGTTCTTTTCACATTATACCTATTATAATTTACCTGCTCAGAAAAAGGCTTTGAAGTCCTGTTAATATATGACTCCAGGAAAATCCATGGTAGGGAGAAAAATTCAGCTCCTCAACCACTCTGAGGAATTTGGCTGTCTAAGGAGGCATTGTTTTAAAACCAAGAACAAGCCAGAGATTACCAAGATCAGGTTTCACTCTTTCCCTCCCAAATCCTGATCCTTAATCCATTAGAGCTAATTTTGCATGATCCCTTTTCTGTATACTCTGGGGCTTGGGGTGGGTTTCTCTTAGATAGAGGAAGTCAGGAAACCTGTTTCAGAGAAAGAGAAGGGGATTCATTTCATAAAGCTGCCAAAAATAAGTTCACGCCGGTAACAGCACGCATGATACGAACCTGCTCGTACATGCTGAGTAATCATCTGCATGGGAAGTTGCTTATAAAGATGATGACATTTAGGGTTTGGCATCTCAGCAGTTTTACTTTTGATCTTGGAAAACTGCCCAGCGTAACCAAATCTTCCTCAACCTGGCTTGCTTGTCATTTTAATTATTTTGAGGGTCGGGGGCCACTCTGTCTCCTAATTGTAGAGTATCAGAGGCCTATTTTCTGATCTAAAATGAACTCAATGGATGGACCTCAAAATCTGTGATCAAACAGCAACAGCGCAAACTTCAAGATGTTATTTATACTCAAAATCCCAGCCTGCGGCAGATCACGTTTAACAAATTTCAAACCTCTTAAATTGAAGTCTGAAACAGAAATTCAATAAGTTCTTAATTATATTTGCCCCAAAGGTAACAAGGAGTAGGCTCCACTGTTCATGGGCCTCCAGTCAAAGCTGGATTCCCACTCAGCTCAGTCGTTTGGCCCCTGGGTGGGGCTGGCCTCCCTCTCAGGTCTCCTCTTGCCTCCCTCAGAGGCTCCAAGTGGGGCTGAGGACAGAAGGAAATGGGCTTGGAGTTCTCAAGCAGCAGTTCCAGAGGGAGAAGAGGACTCTTTTGTTCTGAGTGGTCCGGGTGGGTGACGGGAGTGGAGAGAGGGAAGTTAGGGAGCCGGGATAGTTGGAGATCTGGATGTTAGAAGGATTAGGATGAGATAGCATGGGGGCCACTAAATGTTTCTTCTGCTCCTCAGAAAGAAGCAACGGACAGACGTTGCTCCCTGAAGACAGACAGGAATTGTGCATCGGGGCTTCAGGAATGACACTGCCACTGAGAAGAGAAGCCCAGTCTAGAAGCAGCATTTGAGCATGGCTCTACCTATCATGGTTGCTCAGTGGTAAAGAACCCCCCTGCCAATAATGCAGGAGATGCAGGAGATTTGGGTTCGATCCCTGGGTCGGGAAGATCCCCTGGAGGAGGAAATGGCAACCCACTCCAGTATTCTTGCCTGGAGAATCCCATGGACAGAGGAGCCTGGTGGGCTACAGTCCATGGGATTGCAAAGAGTCAGACACAACCGAAGTGACTGAGTTTGCAAGCACACACGACTTATCATGAGGCCAAATATAGACCTTTAGTGAAAGACAGAAGATAACACGCCTCTTGCTGATATGAAAAGAAATTTTTAAATCCTTGATGCAATTTTTTTTCCCCCCTAAAATTGCTGGAGAATCTTGGCACCAAAAGTTTGAGAAACAGCTTTAGTGTTCTCCCATCAGCTGGCAGATGTTTGAGAAAACACTCACCCAGCTCTAGGTCACCCTCTGTGCATGAAGGGGCAGCTTGCTTTGTTGTTGCTACACACTCACTGGCTAGGGTGAACTGATCATGTGAGAATAAGGATTCAGACAGCTGATTCTTGGGCAGCTGGGAGCAGGATTGATCTCAGCAGTGTGTGCTTCTGTGGCTTTAACCTGTTCTCCCTGGCTAGGGTCATAGTTTCCTGTTGCTAAATATTTTGAATATCGCCCCTCATCGAGATTCTGTTACAAAAATCAGAATATGTTAATATTTTGGCCATTCCATACATAAATGGTCATAGTCACATATTTGAAAGACAAACTAAGTTGACATTTCCCTCACTTTGCCTTCTAAATACAGCATAGCATGCCTTCAGCAATCATTCCTCCTCTGAAATGGATTCCACTAAGGTCACCAATGACCTCTTATTTATTAAAATGCCATGGGTACTCTTCAGCCTTCCCATACTTGATTTGGCAGTTAGTAGTGTGATCTTCTCCATCATTTTTGAAACTGTTGCTTATAGGCTGTTATAAACTGGCTTATAAACTGTTGCTTATAACAGTTGTGTCTTATAGCCTCCATGACACTCTATCCCCTGGATTTCCACGTCTCTCTCTGGCTATTCCTTTTAGTCTTCTTCATGACTCTCTTTGCCAGTTCCTGAAGTCTCTTCTCAGTCTATACTCTCTTCTTGGGCCACACCTATAGTTCCAACTGCCACCTATGTGGTGGTGGCTACCAAGTCCACGTTTCCAGGCTTCACCTCTCACTCACTATCACTTGCGTTACTGCCTGAAACTGTCTCCCCACCCCACTCCAGTTTGTGAAAAAATTATCCTCTATGACACTGGTCCCTGGTGCCAAAAAGGTTGGGGACCGCTGCTCTAAAAGGTTTTGCTCTGTCCTTTCTCTGGTCACATCCCTAGTCAGATGTCAAAGAGTACCTAGGGTCAAAGAGATGCAGCCACTATGAGCCTATGTACCCCCTTTCTAGGCTCTGTTTCTGTGCTCAGTACTGCAGGTTCCCCATCTAAATGGTCCAAGTCTGCCTAGGAGGGATTCTGCCCCAGATCTGTCCTTCCAAGACTATTGCATCAATGGAAACACATATGTAGGGTTGAAGGTGGCTAAGAAGTGGCCGTTTACAGTGGGGAGGGGTGTGGATGGAGGTTGGACATAAGGGTTAGATTGTCCATATACATATGTGCAAAACTGCCTGTGGTTCAAGATGGAGCTGGGGTGTTAGGCTGAGGGAAAATAGAGGTAGCATGTGGGATTGAGGCCTCTAACTGCATTCTTTTCTCCAGCCTTATAAATATTGGGAGCAAAGTGCTGGTTTCAAAGCATTTTTTACATGCCAATTACCAAGTTAAATGATGAAAATCTAAGATGAACCAGACATAATCACTGACTTCAAGTAGCTCAGAAACAGAGAAGAAAGGAAACATTATAAAACAAGGTAAAGATCATATTCATAAAGGCATGTTTAAAGAGTTGTGTGATAAGGGAGAATCAAGCCCTTTCAGGTCATATGGGTAGCCTTCCTATATAGGATAATATTTGAACTGGAATTTGAAGTTTGAGAGTAAGTTTGATAAGCTTGAGAGAACCACTGTAAGCAAAGAAAACAGCAAATATCCAAGGAACCATGGTACTGAGTGAGCTGGGAGCACAGGGGAGGTGGCTGGGAAGGTAGCAAGGACTGGCATGAAAGACTTGTGGGATTTTCCAAGGAGCTTGTACTTTATCTGGAAAGCAATGGGGAATCTAAGGATTTAAGAAAGAAGATTAATATGGTCTTATTCACATGTTTGAAAGATTTCTTCTCTAGACTAGACTCTTGAGGCGGGATCTCTTGTTCTCCCCAACCCCTTCTTCCCCTTAAGAATCCAACCACCACTCTGTTGCCAAAATGATCCTACTAAAATACGAACTGAAACTCAAAATGGATTAAAGACATCACTAAAGGTAGGACACTATAAAACTCTTAGAGGAAAGCATAGGCAGAACACTCCTTGACATAAATTGCAACAAGATCTTTTCTGATTCACCTCTTGGAGTAATGAAAAATACAAATAAAATTTTTAAAATGGGACCTATTAATTGTCAAACTTAAAAGCTTTTGCACAGCAAAGGCAACCATAAGCAAACAAACAATAAGACTATCCTCAGAACTGGAGAAAATATTTGCAAACAAAGCAACCCAACAAGGGATTAATTTCCAAAATTCATGAACAGCTCATGCAGCTCAATATATATGAAAATAAATAACCACATCAAAAACGGGGTAAGATCTAAACAGACATTTCTCCAAAGATGACATATGGATGGCAAAAAAAAAAAAAAAACATGAAAGGATGCTCATCATCACTAATTATTAGAGAAATGTAAATCAAAACCAAAGTGAGGCATCACTTCACATGGGTCAGAATGGCCATCATAAAAAAATTTATAAGCAATAAATTCTGGAGAGGGTGTGGAGAAAAGGGAACCCTCCTACACTGTTGATGGGACTATTAATTGGTACAGCCACTAGGGAAGACAGTATGGAGATTCCATAAAAAAAAAAAAAAAAAAAACTAAACTAAAAATAGAGCTACTATATGATCCAGCAATCCTACTCCTATGCATAATCTGGACATAAGCATAATTCCAAAGGATGTGTGCACCCTGATGTACATTTCAGCACTATTTCCAATAGCCTGGACATGGAAGCAACCTAAATGTCCATCAGCAGAGGAATGAATAAAGAAGATGTACTACATGTATACAATGGAACATTACTCAGCCACAAAAAGGAAGAAAATAGTGCCTTTTGCAGAGACAGGGATGGACCTAGAAACTGCAATACGGAGTGAAATAAGTCAGAAAGGGAAAACCAAATATCATATATCACTTATATGTGGAATCTAGAAAAACGGTACAGATGAACTTACTGGCAAAGCAGAAATAGTGTCATACACATAGAGAACAAACATGATTACCAAGGTGAGGGAGTGGGATGAATTGGAAGATTAAGCTTCACATATGATACCACTATAATGGCAGAGAGTGAAGAGGAACTAAAGAGCCTCTTCATGAGGGTGAAAGAAGAGAGTGAAAAAGCTGACTTGAAACTCAACATTAAAAAAACTAAGATCATGGCATCTAGTCCTATCACTTCATTGCAAATAGATGGAGGGAAAAGAGAAAGCTGTGACAGATTTTATTTTCTTGGGCTTCAAAATCACTGCAGATGGGAACTGTAGCCATGAAATTAAAAGATGCTTGCACTTTAGAAGGAAAGCTATGACAAACCTAGACAGCACATTAAAAAACAGAGACATTAGTTCACTGACAAAGATCCATGTAGTCAGAGCTATGGTTTTTCCAGTAGTCATGTATAGATCTGAGAGTTGGACCATAGGGAAGGCTGGGCACCATAGAATTGATGCTGTAAAACTGTGGTGCTGGAGAAGACTCTTGAGAGTCCCTCGGACTGCAAGGAGATCAAACCAGTCAATTCTAAAGGAAATCAACCCTGAATATTCATTGGAAGGACTGATGCTGAAGCTGAAGCCCCAATACTTTGGCTACCTGATGTGAGGAACTGACTCACTAAAAAACACCCTGATGATGGGAAGGACTGAAGGCAAAAGGAGAAGGGGGTGGCAGAGGATGAGATGGTTAGATAACATCACCAACTCAATGGACATGAATTTGAACAAACTCCAAGAGATAGTGGAGGACAGAAGAGCCTGGCATGATGCAGTCCATGGAGTCGCAAAGAGTCAGACAGGACTCAGTCACTGAATAGTAACAATATCACTACTCTGTATAAAACTGGTAACTAATGAGAACCTACTGTATAGCACAGAGAACTCTACTCAATGATCTGTGGTGACCTAAATGGGAATAGAATCTAAAACATAGGGGATATATGTGTACAGTAACTGATTCTCTTTATAGCAGAAACTAACACAACATTATAAAGCAACTAAACTCTAATAAAAACCTTTTAAAAAAATGTAAAATAAAGAAACATCACCTGAGGAAAAAATAAAAATAAAAAAATACACTATAAACTGGAAGCTGTCACTCTTTTGCATCTTCTCATTGCCTAAGGGTTAGAGTACAAAGTCTTCAGCACGGTTTTCAGGACCCTTTATGTCCTGCCTGCCTGCCTTCTCAGTCTAGTCTCTATCACTCTGCCACAGGCTTCTTCTGTCACAGGCTTACGCAGCGACTTGCCCCATCCAGAAGGCACCATGCTCTCCATTTTCTCTGTACCTGTGCCCTTCCCCGGCTCGTCACCCTAAACCACTCCTTATCTTTCAAGCACCCCGGTGTAGTGAAAAGAGCACTGAACTCACATCCAGGCTGATCAGGGTGATATTTCTGGCTCTGCCACATCCCGGCTCTATAATCTCAGGTGGGTCACTTCAATTCTCTGAGTTTTGGCTGTTTCCCCACCTTCAGGGACATAACATCCACTTTTGGTGCCCACTGTGAACACTAAATAAAGTCACATGTCTGGCATGAACTCAGCAGGCTCGTCTTAGGGTGAACCCTCTGGACCTACATGCCTGTGGAACTAAGCCTTTACCCAGAGCTAACCTAAGCTGTACTTGCCTACTTTGTATTCCTGTGTCTGCCTTGATTCTTTGTTCTTACCTCTGGCCTGGTTCTGGTCAATGTTCTTCACACCAAAGGAGATTCTGCTTTCTAAATCCCCAGTCGCTGGCTGACGTCCTGCTCCTAATCCAGGGGATTCTTGAAATCATAATGTTGCCATTTGCACACTGAGCAGACAGACACCGCGACTGCCCCTCTATTTGCAGGCTGATGTTAACACCAATGGAACCAAGCTTAGCGCATCCTTTGGATATAATTTTGTGGCTGTTATTCACCTAAGAAGTTGTCTTAGCTCCTAAACCCAAATTCTGCGTATTTCTAGCTTATTCCCACTTCCTTACCAACTAGCAAAAAAAGTATATACTCCATGATTTATGACTAATAACTAAAGTATTAGTTATCTTCTAAGTCACAATGCTTTAAGACAGAAAAGGCACAATAGGAGTTAACTGGATGTGTGATCAACCAACATGTAATCCAAATAGCCTTGGTTGAGATAACAGAGTGAGAACGAGAAAGAACGTTTCCTTCTTCCATTCACCTCCTCCGTGAGTTGTGGCTGCGCTGCCTTCAGCTCTAGCAACATCTGTCCTAATTTTAGTTTGCGCTAGTCAGCTCAGCCTGTTGTTACAGTTCACTCAGAGAAGCATCCAGTCACGAAACGAGAGAAAGAGCATTGTCCCACTGCCTGGACTGCCCACGGCCAAGAGCGGCTCTGCCAGGGAGCTCTGCTGCGACAGGGTACCAAGGGTAGATGTGGGTGGGAGGTGAGGCAGCTGCTTTGCGGCT
This sequence comes from Bison bison bison, assembly GCF_000754665.1. Lineage (NCBI taxonomy): Eukaryota > Metazoa > Chordata > Mammalia > Artiodactyla > Bovidae > Bison > Bison bison. The sequence goes on along the minus strand of NW_011494900.1, from coordinate 4,368,622 downwards.
CTTGTCATTCTTACTTGACAACTGTTTGTGTTTTAGAAACTCTTGGCACTGGATTATAACACCCCACCCACTCTGTCTTGGTAACCACCACTTGCCCTCCCTATGAGAGGTCTTGCCAACTCCGAGATGAGGCAAGGCCACGCTCAGCAGCCCTGGCTGGCTCCTGCTCTGGCACTTGAAGGCCCCTTTCTTGCATCTGGTCAAACCTGTAACTTCCTGTAGCCCTAAAAATCAAGTCCTTAGGAGGGGATTCAGGTGTCAAAATGCTACCTCCCCCAGAGATGGGCAATGGGCACAAAAACTCCCTTCTGCTTTTAATCAGTATATTGAATGCTAAGCCGATCCTTCGTCTGTGCGTTGCTGTGAGAGTCCATGGTGTGCTCTACACGGTGCGAACACATTTCTTCTGGCATTTGATAATACATCGCCACTCAAAGGAAATTCCCTTCAGCCTTTCTATTTCACCATCACATATGGCCTTGAGCCAGCCCACCACATGAAACTCCTAGGAGTAGGGTGAAAGAGAAAAAAGAAGCCAGGCCCACTTTGCCCTATAAGCATGACAAAGATCAGGGGATAGGGTACAGAAGTGCACTGAGGGGTTAAATATCCCCATTCACCAGTCTCCCTGTCTTTTGCCTCTATCTCAGATTTGAAGAATTCCCATGTTACTTGTTTAACATCTCTTGAAAACCAGTAATCACTGAGCCACTGCCGTGTGCCAGTGTTGCTAATGCATAGGGTCACCTACGAGCCGTCCCTACTGCCCTAACAATTTCAAAGTTTGTAAGAAAAAAAGAAACATGGCCTCAGAAGGCAATTAATGGAATGAAAAGTTCTAATTATTAAAAATTCTGCATTTGCTTCAAAGACATATTATCTCAGGCCAATGTGATGTAAAGGTTTGAAATTATAGAATTTGTAAGACAAGGCATTAAGTCTGGAATATGGAATTTTTCCAATAGAACACACCTGCATTGGATGAATATACCCAGATTCAGTGAAAGTCGCTCAGTCGTGCCCAACTCTTTGCAACCCCATGGACTATACAGTCCATGGAATTCTCCAGGCCAGAATACTGTAGTGGGTTGCCGTTCCCTTCTCCAGGGGGTCTTCCCAACCCAGGGATCAAACCCAGGTCTCTTGCATTGCAGGCAGATTCTTTACCATTTGAGCCACCAGGGACACCCAGATTGAAGTGTGATACTGCAGCCCTTGCTCCAGCAGTCAACTTTGTAAAGAGTCAGAGTAGATGGAACCAGTGCTAAGAGCTACTCCAGTCAGAGACCCTCACAAGTTTGATGAAAGGCAAGGGAAAAAGGAAGAGAAGGAAGGGAGCTCACCTTGAAATGGAGATTCCAGGGTCAAGAGAGGTCGATGTAACTTTCTGAGCTATGCCCTCCCTTGGGCCGGGCTAGGTCAGTTTTGCCAAATGTTTTCAACCCAGTGAATGGTCGACTGGCTTTTTCCGTTCCAGCCTGTAGGAATGTGCCTCTGATTTTATAACTGCAGTCAGTAGAACAATGGGATTTGCTTTTGAAATTTTGCTTTTCAGACACTAGTGCTGCAAAACATCTATTTCTACTGGCTTGCCAGTGGAGCTTCTAAAACCAAATTTTTTTTAAGCACTGGATTTTTGGTAAATAACATGCCCAACCTCTCCCTAGAACTGGAACCACGGTTGACACCCTCCACATTCGGAGCTCAAAGCCCTGGCCAAAGACTGTTGTTCTGATTTATTCGTGGATGACAGCCACATTGAGCAAAAGCACAGAGACAAACAAACACACAAACACAGACCATGAAGTCAAGTTTACCTTTGGGTGCTTGGCCTAAAGTAGGGAGATTAGTACCTAAAAGCTCATTTTCTGCTGGGAGATGGGTCTGCATTTGAATTCGAAATCAACTACATAAGCAAATCATGAAAACTAAACTGATCTTCCTCATCTGTAAAATGGGCATGTCAATTGTACTAACATTTGATTTTTTGTAAAGATTAAATGAAAAAATGCACAGAAAGTACTTGGCACAGGGAAAGCAAAACCATATTGTATACACATAGAACAAAAGGAAACAGAGGACTCTTGGGTCCATCAAATGACTATGGTTCTGTGTGAGGGCAATCCCAAAGGGCTCTGGTTGGCTTTGTTACTTGCATCTTTCTCACTTCCTCATAGAAAGTGATTCTTACTAATGACTGGCATGTTTTAGAGAAAGAGAGCACAGGAGGGCCCCAAGATATAACTGACCAGGAGACTGGAAACACCACCCTGTGCTTTCTACTAGACTCGGGCTGGTGGTACACTGTGGCTTTGACTAGGGCAGAGCAAGCTGACCAAGATAATAGCTCCAGCCACTAAATGTCATGTTCTCAGAGGAACATGTGGTCTTTCTCCAAATAATTGGCCAATTAAATTTTAAACCCAGGAGTCTTTTTCTTAAAACATACATATTTTTATGACTGTTTCAAAAATATCCAAGATCTGTAAATACATTATTTATAGCCTTGTAAAAATGGGTGCCAGATAGCAGAAAAGACGGCTGGTTTACTTTGTTTTAGTCTCTCACTGTGGTGGCTTGAGGGGTTCAGAGCTGTTGCTTTCTCTCTGTTGTTAGCAACTAGATATTTTCCAAATAACCAGTTATTCGAATTGAACCTGTTCTTCCTTTTTTTTTTTTTAAATACACAGACACACACAGAGTTGTATATACAAAGACAATTTGAATGTCCCCTCCATGGGCAAACATGAGGAGCTGTCACAGATGGAATATTTGTTTCAGGGCTTCAGTTATAGTTAGGTGATCCTGGGCAGAAAATTTAGCTTTTCCGGATCTCAGGTTTCTTAAAAATAAATAAGTAGGTCATCTTAGGCCCACAGATGTGTTTTGTTTGGCCAATATTGTTTTAGAAATGCGAATGACTTTTCTAAGCATTCACTCTCCAGTTCCCACAGTCTTAACCACCCCTAAAATCATCCAGCTGATTGCCTTCTCGTGCTTGCTTCACTTGTTCAGTTCCTGAAAGCATTTGGATCACAGACCCTGAATGAAAAGATCCAGAGGGCTTCCTCTAGCTACGAGACTCTGCTATGCTGATTCTATCTAGTTGCTAAATTGTTTAATCTCTTTGTTGGGAGAGTAAATAAAATTCTCATTCTTTTACAGTTAGGCTTATGACGTTATCAGGAACAACTGAAGCGTGGCTCAGACAAAAAAGAAAAACCATTACTTTCTGATAGGAAACTGAAGTTAAATCTCTTTGCAAATATTTTTGAAGACCCCTATTCTTTAACTCTAGATTCTTCAAGGTATCACGTATTTCAAGTAGACAACTCTCTCTCCTTTTTGTATCTGAAACTCTCCCAAAGTTTCTGTTTGTCTTTCTTCCTTCGTTTTTGGCTCTTTCATTAAGGATATTGGGCAAATATTCCTGACAACTTAAGCTCTAGATGTGACAAATAGAGATTTAAATTGTATGATTAACCATCAGATCCACAAAGGGATAACTTGACCTTCCAGTTGCTTTGGGCTTGGAGCCAACAGAAATTGAGTCAGACCTTCATCTTGAATAAAGGCTTGAGGGCCCAAGTCAGATCTAAGAAGGGTAGAAAAGTCTTCACTTGTAGAGTTTTTCTCAAAGAAGGCAACATCCTTCCTGCCAAACCGGGCTTAATGGCTCCACCATCCAAAGGTTATAGATTTTATTGACCCAATTGGAATTCCATCCTGAGAGCACAATCTGTCCCACTTTGATCTCAGAGGAAATATACCTGAGGCAATGATTTCAATTTTGTATTCATTGCTGAATTGCTACAAATTGGGGACAATTGCCTCAACTTTCCTTGTCTGAATCTCATTCATCATTTATAGCAGAGCCACTGCTCCCAAACTGACCGTGGCCCGGGACAGTGCACAGTCACCCGGGGGTCATATTAAAATGCTGATTCCAATTCAATGGGTATGGAGGAGGCCCTGAGATTCTGCATTCTGATTGCTCCCAGCTGCTGGCTTCTGGTCCATGACCACATTGAGAGAAGGAAGGACTTATTAATAAAGGAAAGCTTTATTCATTTCACTTAGGTGTTTCTTTGCTTCTAAGCGTCAAATTCTGTGCCAGGCTTTGGGAATACTGAGACTCATGGGACACAATCACTTTTCCCCTCAAACTCACCATTTTAAACAGGACACAGACACATAAGTATCTAGTTATGATATATATATACTGTCTTTACAATATGTATAACGTCCTGCAGAAGTTAAAGAAGAGAGCTGAGAAATAAAATCATAACTCACAAAGTACAAATACTCCTATCTCTTTGGATTTCCCTTTCTTTTTTTCCTGTGCATGATCCATCAGGAAAACCAGACCTGTAATGGGAACCCAGATCAGACCTCCCTTAAATTAATATTCCCAAAGGTCAAGTTTTAGACAAACTGCATATAAGCAGATACTTTCAAAAGAATTTTCAAAAAGGTAAAATCACATTTCTCAAGCAAGTACAAAACTAATGCATGTCAACTATTTTAGCCAGCTAACTCTGCTTCAAGAGCAGGCCCTGTATATATAAGCAACATTGGGATAAGATTGCTGGGTTAGATATAGAACTGGTTAACATCCAATAGGCCTATAAACTGAACTTTTAGGGTGTTTGTTCTATTGGACAGAAACTACTTGCATCTCTAGCAGATAAAAATCTACATGATAACAGCACTTCTGTAGAGCTGCAAAATATCCCAGACCATAGGAAGCCAAACCTAGCTCTGAAAGAATTCATGGTATTTTCTTTTTCTTATTTTCAAGAAAAAAAAATTTTATTTATTATTTTCTTATTTATTACTTCAGATAAAATTTGTGATTGTACACTCAGCCTCTCAAAAATTATCATGAGGAAGGAGAAGATCCCTCCTTACCTTAATCATACCTATGGATGCTCAAGGATATGAACCTTCCTTTAGTTTGATTGGATTTCATTGCCAGATGAAATAATCTAAGTAATAATAATACATGTCATTTACTGAGGTACTAACTAAATATATATTTGAGTTTCATTATCTCTCCAATTTTCAGAACAGTTCTTGAAGTAAGTAAAATTGTCCTGATTTAACAGTTGGAGAAATAGTCTCGGGGGGTTAGATGATTTGCTTAAAGACACTCAACTAATGGCAGAACGAGGCTTCAGACACAAACATACTGTTACAAAAACAAGAAACACTTAAGGAGCAAAGGTGAGGCTATAATGCTAGGCAGGAGTAGGTTGGCTTCAGGACCCCTGTGACTTGAAGGTTTTTTTCACAGTGCTTAAAATGTCCAGCATCAAAGTAAATCCTTTGGGTAAAGGCATTGTTTTCACAACTCATGTCAAAAATTAAAAAACACTTGATAGCAAATGAATGGGGAAGTGTAGAGATAGCAGTGCCCAAAGTGACAGACATCGTGGGATTATGCTTCCAAAGGGAACTGGTATCTCAGACTCCAGGGCCTAGAACAGCAGAAGACTTAAGAGGGCTGGGTTAAAATCCCAGGTAATTTAACATGAAACTGGGGTAAGAACTATCTGGGAGAAGAAGTTTTCAGAATGAATGACTAAGACAGATTGTTAAAAATTGAGAATTTATGGGCTCCATCCCAGAGTCTCTGATTCAGTAAGCCTGGATGGAGCCTGGGAAAATGCATTTTTTTTTTTTTTTTACAAGTGTCTAATCCCTTAGTCTAATAACAAAAGTGAGCATTCAGATCAAAGTATGGTGGCCCTTGCCTATCTGGCCCATGTAGCTTTCCTGTGATAGAGGCTGTCTTCTCCCTCTGCAATCCGCCCCATCCAGCCATTAATCATTATTTATGTCTCGTTTGCCCACTCTATGCAGACTTAAGTGTGCATTCAAATCATCCAGGAATCTCATTAAAACACAGATTGTGCTGCAGCCGGTCTGGGATGGGACCCTAAACCTCTAATAAATTCTCTGGGGAGGCAGATACTGCTGGGCCTTGACCACACTTCTAGCAGCCAGATTCTCCGTTATTGATTCCTCACTTCGGCTGAGGGCTTCCCAGGTGGCACAGTGGTAAAGAATCTGCCTGCCAATGGGAACTCGGCTCAATTCCTGGTCCAGAAGATTCCACGTGCCCTGGGGCAACTAAGCCTATGTGCCACAACTTCTGAGCCTATGAGCACAACCCAGAAGTGGTGCTGGGCTAGGGCTTCCCTGGTGGCTCAGACGCTAAAGCGTCTGCCTGCAATGCGGGAGACTTGGGTTCGATCCCTGGGTCAGGAAGATCCCCTGGAGAAGGAAATGGCAATCCACTCCAGCACTCTTGCCTGGAAAATCCCATGGATGGAGGAGCCTGGTAGGCTACAGTCCATGGGGTTGCAAAGAGTCGGACACAACTGAGCAACTTCACTTCATGAAGCCTGTGTGCCTAGAGCCTGTGCTGTGCAATAAGAGAAGCCACTGTAATGAGAAGCAGCAGAAATTAACACAACATTGTAAATCTTCAATGGAAGATTCTGGTGTGTTTGGTCTAGACATAATAGTCATTATGTCCTGGCCAAAGCTCCATAATGATGCAGACGACACACAGCGGACTTGAGAAACGCTGCTCCAGGTGGACCAGGGTATACTAGCGACGAGCCTCCTTTGTCTCTTTCCCACCAATTTCTCCCTGGATTTCCATTCAAAGACCCTGGCACACAAACTTGGGCCTTGCAGGAGAAGCAAGGAAAGCCTTTGCAACCAGAGACCTGGCTCCTGCCCGTTGTCCCAGGAAGTTCAAAGACCAAGGGCCGCAGGCATGGTGTTGACTCAGCATTGCTCCCTGAGCAGGCCTTGGATATTGGTGAGTTTAATTTGGCATTTATAGTATTCACAGCCACTTCTCAACCCTTATAATTATATCCCAGATCTCACTCAGCCTCCTTCAGCTGAGGTTTAAAAGCTAAGAGCTTTCTTAAAACATCCAGCTATTAAAACTTCATGGCCTTTTACAATATGTCAGTTGACAGAGGTATTATGAAACACTGCCTAGTGTAATTAAAATTACACTGCAATTGTCAACACCTATTAATCAAGCACACTGTGTGAAGTGATAGTCAGGATCGCACAGTCTGTTCCCTAGATGGCTAACCAGGTCTGGGGCTTTTCTAATCCATCCCCAAAGCCTGGGGGCCTTGCCATCAGCTGTGAGCTGCAAAGACCAGACACTCGACTAGAAATTGGCCAGCCTGCTGGTGACTCCTGCTCTCATCTTCATCTCCTACAGGAATGCTGGCTTCCTATTACACCTTCCTAGGGGACTTCAGGAACAGCTTGAGCAGGCCAGGTGTTCCATTTCTCCTTTATGGGTCCAGCTACACTGATATAAACAAACCTTGGTTTGTGACTCTCAGTATGACTAAGTATCTAAGATGAGTATGGTCTTGGCTGGCATCCTTGAGAATGTCCTGTCTCCTTGCCACCTATCACTACCAAACTCCTCCAAGAAAAGGTCCCCAGATGCTTCAAGCTCCCCAGCACTGCAAACTGACATCACCACCTCTCTTCTCTGTCCCTTGAATATCACCAATTCCATCCTTGTAGCAGAATCCAGCGTTCTCCCAATCCTCACTCTCCATAAACTCTGTGTTCAGTTTCATGCTGTTGATCTTGGTTCTTCCTCTAAAGTTCACATCTTGGCAATCCCCTGAGGATCCAGGGGTTAGGGCTCCATGCTCTCACTCACTGCCAATGGCCCAGGTTCAATCCCTAGCCAAGGAACTAAAAACCCACAAGCTGCACAGTGTGGCCAAAATAATTTTTTTAATAAAAATAAAAAACATAAAGCTCATACTTGACTCCCAGGTCTACATCTAGCCCCTGCCTACCCTTCCTTTTTATCTCATGCCCCCTTATTCCTCATTCTCCAGGATCCTGTTACCCTGGCCATCTGCCTTCATCTCCACCCTGCCACGCTTTTCCTGCCTCAGCATCTTTGCCATGCTCTTCCCTCTTCCAAGAACCCACCCCACTCCTCTTTCAAGGCCAGGTTCTTCTCACCTGCCCACCTCAGCTGAAATGACACCTGCTGAAAGAGGTCTTCCTAATTTCCCCTCAAGAAGCATACGCCCCCCCGCCCCGAATATTCTCTATCACAGCATCAGCTTATTTCCTTCATTGCTTATATCATTTGTAGTTATTGATTAGTTTCTTTGCTTACTTGATCCTCCTGTCTTTTCCAGTGGATGATAATCTCCATGAGGATAAAGACCATGTCTATCTTGCTTATCAATGAATCTCCAGCAACAGGAGTCAAACTTTCTGACTAACCCCCCCTATATCACTTCTCTCCCTTGGTTCTGAAGTGTTTTGTTCCCTGGTCTTGCACTGAACCTCCTTTCTTTCATCTGTCGCCTCCATCACTTCTTAAGGGTTATCCTTGGCCCTCATGTCTTCTCAGGGACATGGTTAGTTGATGGACAACCTCCTCTTCAGGTCTAAGAGCTACATCTCCATCCCACTATTCTCTAGCACCTGATATCCACCTTTGATGCCTACCTTCAGATTGTTATATTTGCTGGACATTTCTATCAAGATGGTCAGCTTTTCTACTAAACCAGTCTTTCCTCTTGACTTCATCTTTGTTGATACTATCACCATCTCTTTGATCATTGAGGCTTAGAATCTCAACATCATTTTTGACTCTGGTCCTTTCCCTTCAATCAGATTAAGAGCTACACAATAACTACCTATTTGCTTCTGTCTCTGCTCAGACCCACACAACCTCTTCCCTGGCTTGTAGAAATTACCTCTTAACTGTTCTCCCTACCATGATTCATTCTTCTGCCACTAGACTGACATTGACTATCTTCACTGTATTATGTCAGGGCCCAAACTCTTTCAATGTCTCCCTACTGACAACAAGGTGTACTCCAAATTCCTTAACCTGACAAGCAGGCCCCTGGTTATCTCCTGTTGGGTCTCTGCTGCTGCTGCTGCTAAGTTGTTTCAGTCGTGTCCGACTCTGTGCGACCCCATAGACGGCAGCCCACCAGGCTCCCCCATCCCTGGGATTCTCCAGGCTAGAACACTGGAGTGGGTTGCCATTTCCTTCTAGCACCACCCAATCTGCAGTTTCCATGTTCTAATCAAATAATATAGCTTCCTATTTCTTGTTCTCTGAACTTTCTCACTTCAAATTCTTTGCTTCTGCCAATTTCTTTGCCTGAAATGCCGTCCTCCATCTTCATTTGACAGATTATTTCAAGAGCCACCTGCAAGGATACAATTGTGAATTTTTTTTTCTGATTCTGTCCAACCAGAGTGAATGGTTCCTAATCCTTAATGGTCTGTCTACCTCTTACATCACTTTTCTTTGAATTTTAGTATTTGTATACTTATGTCTCTTTCAGACTGTATTTAAGTTCTCTTAGGATGGAGAAAAAAAAAAAAACTATGTCTTAGCTATCACTACTCTCCTGATGTGTACATATATACACACACATGCACAAGGACAGGTTAAGAGTCCTGAATAAGGACTACAAATAATGACTATCCTCAAGGTAGCCTATAGAGAACTCATTGTCACCCATGAAGGGGTGAAGCCAGTTTACATAATACAGATGCCAGAGTAATGCTGTGGCTTGTTTTCTGTAGAGCTTAGACTTTAATCCTAAACTAAATTAAAACAACCCATGTGATTATCCTCCCAGATGTGATTTAACTACATCTTCCTGGCTGAATTCATGGAAAGACATCAGTCTAGATCCAGAAGAAACCACTCCATTTGCCTGAGAGCCTGGATGCAGAGCCTGAGTCAGCACAGACTGACCATCAGTACTGACCGAGTGAGGTTATATAGGCAGGCGTTTCTGTAGCATGACATGGAGTGTTTGCCAAAGAAAGCTGAGGACTTTCACCAGCAGCAAACGGTTCTCTCACCACTGAACTCATGTGGCATTTTTAAATCATTCATCTTTAGGAAACTCAGGCAATATGTCAAGTCACCATTGTAAGTGGCTAGCACTCACTCATAGGGGACACTCAATATTTCTTTAAAGAAAGAATGAATCAATAAGCTTCTGTATTCCTTTCCCACCTGTTTAAAGAAAGAATGAATCAATGAACTTCTCTATTCCTTTCCCACCTGGGCAAGCCTACACATTCTACTACCAGGAAGACATATCTTCTTTGCTACCACTGACACTTCATAGGATACCTCCAATCACTACTGCTTACCCATAAACTTTGTCCAGGAATCTGGCATCATTAAGTCTCCTGCTCCACTGAAAAATTCTACCCCTACCTAGAGCTCCACGTGGAAGGAGTGAAAATAGAGATTTAAAATCAAAGAGACCTAGTGCTGCATTCCAGCTCTGTGACCTTACACCTATGCTGTCCAATATGGCAGGCATCAGCCACATGTGGCTACTGAAATCTAAATTAACTTGTGTCAGACCCCATGGACTGTAGCCTGCCAGCCTCCTCTGTTCATGGAATTGTCCAGGCAAGAATACTGGAGTGGGTTTCCATGCCCTCCTCCAGGGGATCTTCCCAAGCCAGGGATCCAACCCAGGTCACATGCCTTATAGGCATATTCTTTACCATATGAGCCACCAGGGAAGCCCCTAATTAAAATTAGATAACATTAAAAATGTAGTAGAATTGACTCATTGGAAAAGACCCTGAAGTTGGGAAAGATTGAAGGCAGGAGGAGGAGGGGATGACAGAGGATGAGATGGTTGGTTGGATGGCATTGCCGACTCAATGGACATGAGCTTGAGCAAATTCCAGGAGATGGTGAAGGACAGGGAAGCCTGGTGTGCTACAGTCCAGGGGGTCACAGAGTCGGACATGACTGAGCAACTGAACAACAACAACAAATTGAGTTCCTCGATAGCACTGGCTGCGTTTGAGGTGCCCAGTAGCCACAGGGGGCTAACGGTTTCCATGCTGGACAGTGCAGAGACAGAATGTTCCCAACACTCCTGAAAGTTCTGTTAGACAGCACTGCCACAGACAAGTGGAGAGGCAATGGCACCCCACTCCAGTACTCTTGCCTGGAAAATCCCATGGATGGAGGAGCCTGGTACGTTGAAGTCCATGGGGTTGCTAAGAGTCGGACACTACTGAGTGAGTTCACTTTCACTTTTCACTTTCATGCATTGGAGAAGGAAATGGCAACCCACTCCAGTGTTCTTGCCTGGAGAATCCCAGGGACGGGGGAGCCTGGTGGGCTGCCGTCTATGGGGTCGCACAGAGTCTGACATGACTGAAGCAACTTAGCAGCAGCAGCAGCAGCCATAGAC